>NW_024750065.1:0-33066 GCF_018991925.1 Homarus americanus | reverse complement strand
TCGTTCCTTCATAAACCAACAAATGGTCTTTGAATATGCCTTCAAACCAACAAATGGCTCCCTCTGACGCGCTTTCATAAACCAACAAATGGCTCTTTGGTCGTTCCTTCATAAACTAACAATGGTTCCTTGGTCGTGCATTCATAAACCAACAAATGGTTCCCTTGGTCATGCCTTCATAAACCAACAATGTCCCTGGACGCGCTTTCATAAACCAACAAATGGCCTTTTGTTCGTTCCTTCATAAAACCAACACATGGCCTTGTCATGCGCCTTCATAAAACCAAGAATGGTTCTGGTGTGCCTTTCATAAACCAACAAATGGCTCCTTGGTCGTGCTTTATAACAATCAACAAATGCCTTGCCGTGCCATTATTAACTAACAATGGCTCGGTCGTGCCATTATATACCAACAAATGGCTCCCTTGGTCGTGCCTCATAACCAACAAATGGCACCTTATTCGCCTTCATAAACTAACAAATGGCCTTGGACGCGCTTTCATAAACCAACAAATGGCTCCTTGGTCGTGCCTTTTATAAATCAACAAATGGCCTCTGTCTTGCCATTATAAACCAAGAAAATGGCTCCCTTGTCGTGCCTTCATAACCAACTAATGGCTCCTTGGCCAGCTCATAACCAACACATGGCTCCTTGGTCGTGCCTTCATAAACCAACAAATGGCTCCTTGGTCGTGCCTCTTCATTAACCATCAATGGCTCCTTGGTCGTTTCATAAACCAACAAATGGCTCCTTTGGTCGCCTTTAAATCAACAAATGGCTCCTTGGTCGTGCCTTCATAAACTAACAAATGGCATCTTGGTCGCAACGGCAAACCACAAATGGCTCCTGGTTCTTCATAAACTAACAACAGGTTCTGGTCGTTCCTTCATTAACCATCAAATGGCCTTGGTCGTGCTCTTCATAAACCGACAAATGGCTCCTTGTTCGTCCTTCATAAACCAAGAATGGCTCCTTTGTCGTGCCTTTATAAACCAACCAATGGTTCCTTGGTCGTGGCTTCATGACCAACACATGGCTCCTTGGTCTTGCCTTCATAAACCAACAATGGCTCCTTTGTCGTGCCTTTATAAACCAACCAATGGTTCCTTGGTCGTGCCTTCATGACCAACACATGGCTCCATGGTCTTGCCTTCATAAACCAACACATGGCTCCTTGGTCGTGCTTTCATAACCAACAAATGGCTCCTTGCTGGTGCCTTTATAAACCAACAAATGGTTCCTTGGTCGCGCCTTCATATCCAACAAATGGCTCCTTGGTCGTACCTTCATAACCAACAAATGGCTCCTTGGTTGTGCCTTCATAGCCAACAAATGGCTCCTTTCTCGAGCCTTCATAACCAACACATGGCTCCTTGGTCTTGCCTTCATAAACCAACAAATGGCTCCTTGGTCGTGCTTTCATAACCAACAAATGGCTCCCTGGTCGTGCCTTTAAATACCAACAAATGGTTCCTTGGTCACGCCTTCATATCCAACAAATGGCTCCTTGGTCGTACCTTCATAACCAACAAATGGCTCCTTGGTTGTGCCTTCATAAACCAACAAATGGTCTCCTTGGTCACTCCTTCATAAACCAACAAATGGCTTCTTGGTCGCGCCTTAGTAAACCAACCAATGGCTCCTTGTTGGTGCCTTCATAAACCTACAAATGGCTCCTTAGTCGCACCTTCATAACCAACAAATGGCTCCTTGGTCGTGTCTTGATAACCAAACAAATGGCTCATTGGTCGTGCCTTCATAACCAACAAATGGCTCCTTGGTTGTGCCTTCATAACCAACACATGGCTCCTTGGTCGTGCCTTCATAAACCAACAAATGGCCTTGGTCGTGTCATATCAAACAAATGGCTACTTGGTCGTGCCTTCATAACCAACAAATGGCTCCTTGGTTGTGCCTTCATAAACCAACAAATGGCTCCTTGGTCATGCCTTCATAAACGAACAAATGGCTGCTTGGTCGTGCCTTCATAAACCAACAAATGGCTCCAAGGTCGTGCCTTCATAAACCTACAAATGGCATCTTGGTCTTCCCTTCATAAACCAACAAATGGCTCCTTGGTCGTGCCTTCATAACCAATAAATGGCTCCTTGGTAATTCCTTCATAAACTAACAAATGGCTCTTTGGTCGTTCCTTCATAAACCAACAAATGGCTCCTTGGATGCGCTTTCATAAACCAACAAATGGCTCCTTGGTCGTGCCTTTATAAATCAACAAATGGCTCCTCGGTCGTGCCATTATAAACCACTAAATGGCTCCTCGGTCGTGCCACTATAAAACAACAAATGGCTCCTTGGTCGTGCCTTCATAACCAACAAATGGCTCCTTGGTCGTGCCTTCATAACCAACAAATGGCTCCTCGGTCGTACCTTCTTACAGCCAAATCAGGCTCCTTGGTCAGCCTTCATAAACCTAATAAATGGCTCCTTGGTCGTGCCATCATAACAAACAACAACACCTTTACGTGCCTTCATAACCAACAAATGGCTCCTTGGTTGTGCCTTCATAAACCAACAAATGGCTCCCTGGTCGTTCCTTCATAAACTTACAAATGGCTCCTTGGTCGTGCCTTCATAACCAATAAAAGGCTCCTTGGTCGTGCCTTCATAAACCAACAAATGGCTCCCTGGCCGTGACTTCATAAACCTACAAATGGCTCCTTGGTCGTGCTTTCGTAACCATCACATGGCTCCTTGGTCGCGCCTTCATAAACCAACAAATGGCTCCTTGGTCGTGCCATCATAAAATAACAAATGGCTCCTTTGTCGCGCCTTCATAAACCAACAAACGGCTCCCTGATCATGCCTTCATAAATCTACAAATGGCTCCTTGGTCTCGCTTTCATAACCAACAAATGGCTCCTTGGTCGTGGCTTCATAAACCAACAAATGGCTCCCTGCTCATGCCTTCATAAACCAACAAATGGCTCCTTTGTCCTGCCTTCATAAACCAACTATGGCTCCTTGGTCGTATTTTATAAATCAACAAATGGCTCCCTTTGGTCGTGCCTTCATAAACTAACAAATGGCATCTTGTCGTATCTCATAAACCAATAAATGGCTCCTTGGTCGTTCCTTCATAAACTAACAAATGGCTCTTTGGTCGTTCCTTCATTAACCATCAAATGGCTCCCTTGGTCGCGCCTTCATAAACCAACAATGGCTCCCCTTGTCGTGCCTTATAAACCAACAAATGGCCCTTGGTCGTGCCTTATAAACCAAAATGGCTCCTTGGTCGTGCCTTCAAAACTAACAAATGGATCCTTGGTCAACTCCATCATAAACCAACAAATGGCTCCTTGGTCGTGCCTCTCGTAAACCAACAGTTGGCTCCTTTGGTCGTGCTTTCATAAAACCAACAAATACCTTTTGGTCGCCGGCTGAATCCCATCAATGGCTCTTTGTCGCGCCTTCATAAACCAACAAATGGCTCCTTTGGTCAGCTTTATAAATCAACAAATGGCCTTTGGTCGTGCCTTCATAAACTAACAAATGGCATCTTGGTCGTGCATTCATAAACCAACAAATGGCTCCTTGGTCGTTCCTTCATAAACTAACAAATGGCCTTGGTCGTTCCTTCACCATCAAATGGCTCCTTGGTCGCGCCTTCATAAACCAACAAATGGCTCCTTTATCGTGCCTTCATAAACCAACAAATGGCCTGAATGTGCCTTTATAAACCAACAAATGGCTCCTTTGTCATTCCTTCATAAACCAACAATGGCTCCTTGTCAGCCTTCAGAACCAACAGTTGGCTCCTTTGACGTGCTTTTCATAAACCAACAAATGGCTCCTTGGTCAGCTCATTAAACCAACAAATGGCTCCTTTGTCGTATCATAAATCAAAAAATGGCTCCTTGGTCGTCCCTTCATTAACCATCAAAGGCTCCTTGTCCTGCATTCATAGACCAACAAATGGCCTCTTGGTCATTCCTTCATAAACCAACAAATGGCTCCTTTGGTCATTCCTTCATAAACCAACAAATGGCTCCTTGGTCGCATTCATAAACCAACAAATGGCTCCTTGGTCATTCTTCCATAAACCAACAATGGCTCCTTGGTCATGCCTTCATAACCAACAAATGGCTCCTTGGTCGTGCCTTCATAAACCAACAAATGGCTCCCTGGTCGTGTGCCTTCATAAACCTACAAATGGCTACTTGGTCGTGTCATAACCAAATAAATGGCTCCTTGTTTGTGCCTTCATAAACCAACAAATGGCTCCTTGGTCATGCCTTCATAAACCAACAAATGGCTGCTTGGTCGTGCCTTCATAAACCAACAAATGGCTCCATGGTCGTGCCTTTATAAACCAACAAATGGCTCCTTTGGTCGTGCCTTTATAAACCAACAAATGGCTCCTTTGGTCGTGGCTCTTCATAAACCATCAAATGGATCCTTTGGTCGTGCATTCATAAACTAAATGGCTCATTGGTCATTCCTTCATAAACCAACAAATGGCTCCTTTGGTCGTGCTCTTCGTAACCAACAGTTGGGTCTTTGGTCGTGCCTTCATAAACCAACAATGGCTCCTTGGTCGTGCCTTCATAAACTAACAAATGGCTCCTTGGTCGTGCATTCATAAATCAACAAATGGCTCCTTGGTCGTCCCTTCATTAACCATCAAATAGCTCCTTGGTCGTGCATTCATAAACCAACAAATGGCTCCTTGGTCATTTCTTCATAAACCAACAAATGGCTCCTTGGTCATGCGCTCTTCATAACCAACAAATGGCCTTTGGTCGTGCCTTCATAAACCAACAAATATTCCTTGGTCGTGCCTTCATAAACTCATACAAATGGCTACATGGTCGTGCCTTCATAACCAACAAATGGCCTTTGGTTGTGCCTTCATAACCAACAAATGGCTCCTTACGCTCTTCATAAACGAACAAATGGCTGCTTATCGTGCCTTCATAAACCAACAAATGGCTCTGGGTTGTCGTGCTTCATAAACCTACAAATGGCACTGGTCTTCCCTTCATAAACCAACAAATGGCTCCTGGTCGTGCCTTCATAACCACAAATGGCTCCTTGGTCATTCCTTCATAAACTAACAAATGGCTCTTTTGTCGTTCCTTCATAAACCAACAAATTGCCTCCTTGGATGGGCTTTCATAAACCAACAACAGGTCTCCTTGGTCGTGCCTTTATAAATCAACAAATGGCTTCCTCGGTCGTGCCATTATAAACCACTAAATGGCCTCGGTCGTGCCACCATAAAACAACAAATGGCCCTTGGTCGTGCCTTCATAACCAACAATGGCTCCTTGGTCGTGCCTTCATAACCAACAAATGGCTCCTTGACCATGCCTTCATAAAACCACAGTTCCCTTGGTCTTGCCTTCATGCTAAACCAACAAATGGCTCCCTTGAAGTGCCTTCATAAACCAACAAATGGCCTGTCCATAAAGCATTATAAACCAACAATGGCTCGTTAATGTGCCTTTATAAATCAACAAATGGCTCGGTCTTGCCATTATAAACCAACAAATGGCCTCCTTGGTCGTGCCTTCATAAACTAACAAATGGATCCTTGGTCATTCCTTCATAAACCAACAAATGGCTCCTTTGGTTGTGCCTTCAAACCAACAGTTGGCTCCTTGTCGTGCTTTCATAAACCAACAATGGCTCCTTGTCGTGCCTTCATTAACCATCAAATGGCTCCTTTGGTCGCGCCTTCATAAACCAACAAATGGCCCTTGGTCGTGCCTTTATAAATCAACAATGGCTCCTGGTCGTGCCTTCATAAACTAACAAATGGCATCTTGGCCGTGCATTCATAAACCAACAAATGGCTCCTTGGTCGTTCCTTCATAAACTAACAATGGCCTCTTTGGTCGTTCCTTCATTAACCATCAAATGGCTCCTCCTTGGTCGCGCCTTCATAAACCAACAAATGGCTCCTTGTTCGTGCCTTTATAAACCAACAAAATAAATCTTTGGTCGCCTTTATAAACCAACAAATGGCTCCTTGGTCGTGCCTTCATAAACTAACAAATGGATCCTTGGTCATTCCTTCATAAACCAACAAATGGTCTTTGGTCGTGCCTTCGTAAACCAACAGTTGGCTCCTTTGGTCGTGCTTTCATAAACCAACAAATGGCCTCCTTGGTCGTGCCTTCATAAACTAACAAATGGCTCCTTGGTCGTGCATTCATAACCAAAAATGGCTCCTTTGGTCGTCCCTTCATTAACCATCAAATGGCCCTTTGGTCGTGCATTCATAAACCAACAAATGGCTCATTGGTCATTTCTTCATAAACCAACAAATGGCCTGGTCATGCCTTCATAACCAACAAATACCCTGTCAGCCTTCATAAACCAACAAATGGCTCCTTGGTCGTGCCTTCATAAACCTACAAATGGCTACTTGTCGCCTTCATAACCAACAAATGGCTCCTTTGTTTGTGCCTTCATAAACCAACAAATGGCCTTGGTCATGCCTTCATAAAACCCACACATTGCTTGGTCGTGCCTTCATAAACCAACAAATGGCTCCATGGTCGTGCCTTTATAAACCAACAAATGGTTATTCCTTTGGTCGTGCCTTTATAAACCAACAAATGGCTCCTTGGTCAGCCTTCATAACCCATCAAATGGATCCTGTCGTCCCTTCATTAACCATCAAATATTCTTTGGTCGTGCATTCATAAACCAACAAATGGCTCCTTGGTCATTTCCTTCATAAACCAACAATGGCCTTTGGTCATGCCTTCATAACCAACAAATGGTCTTTGGTCGCCTTCATAACCAACAAATGGCTCTTTGGTCGTGCTCTTCATAAACCTACAAATGGCTACTTGGTCGTGCCTTCATAACCAACAAATGGCTCCTTTGGTTGTGCCTTCATAAACCAACAAATGGCTCCTTGGTCATGCCTTCATAAACGAACAAATGGCTGCTTGGTCGTGCCTTCATAAACCGAACAAATGGCTCCAAGGTCGTGCCTTCATAAACCTACAAATGGCATCCCTTGGTCTTCCCTTCATAAACCAACAAATGGCTCCTTGGTCGTGCCTTCATAACCAATAAATGGCTCCTTGGTAATTCCTTCATAAACTAACAATGGCTCTTTTGGTCGTTCCTTCCAAACCAAATGGCCTTTGATGCGCTTTCATAAACCAACAAATGGCTCCTTTGGTCGTGCCTTATAAATCAACAAATGGCTCGGTCGTGCCATTATAAACCAATTAAATGGCCTCGGTCGTGCCAATATAAAACAACAAATGGCTCTTGGTCGCCTTCATAACCAACAAATGGCTCCTTGGTCGTGCCTTCATAAACCAACAAATGGCCTTTGGCCATGCCTTTCATAACCAACAATGGCCTTTGGCTGCGGCCTTCATAAACCAACAAATGGCCTTTGTCAGGCCTTCATAAACCAACAAATGGCTCGTCGGTCGTGCCATTATAAACCAACAAATGGCTCCTTGGTTGTGCGCCTTCATAACCAACAAATGGCCTTGAACAGCCTTCATAACCCAACAAATAAATGGCTCCTTTGGTCGTGCCTTTATAAACCAACAAATGGCCTCGGTCGCCATTATAAACCAACAAATGGCCTATTGCACGTGCCTTCATTACTAACAATGGCCTTGGCCGTGCCTTCATAACCAACACATATTCTTGGTCGTGCCTTCATAAACCACAATGGCTCCTTGGTCGTGCCTTCATAAACCAACAAATGGCTCCTTGGTCGTGCCTTCATAAACCAACAAATGGCTCCTTTAGGCCGTGCTTTCATAACCAACACATGGTCTTTGGTCGCCTTCATAAACCACCAAATGGCCTCCTTGGTCGTGCCTTCATAAACCAACAAATGGCTCCTCGGTCGTGCCTTCATAAACCAACAAATGGCTCCTTGGTCGTGCCTTCATGTTCAACAAATGGCTCCTTGGTCGTGCCTTCATAAACCAACAAATGGCTCCTTTGGTCGTGCCTTTATAAACCAACAAATGGCCTCGGTCGTGCCATTATAAACCAACAAATGGCTCATTGGTCGTGCCTTCATAACCAACAAATGGCTCCTTGGCCGCTCTTCATAACCAACACATGGCCCTGGTCGTGCCTTCATAAACCAATAAATTCTTATCGTGCCTTCAAACCAACAAATGGCTCCTTGGTCGTGCCTTTCATAACCAAACAAATGGCTCTTAGCCGTGCTTTCATAACTAACACATGGCTCCTTGGTCGTGCCTTCATAAACCAACAAATGGCTCCTTGGTCGTGCCTTCATAAACCAACAAATGGTCTCTTTGTCGTGCCTTCATAAACCAACAAATGGCTCCTTGGTCGTGCCTTCATAAAACCAACAAATGGCTCCTCTTTGGTCGTGCCTTCATAAACCAACAATGGCTCCTTGGTCATGCATTCATAAACCAACAATGTCTCCTTGGTCATTCCTTCATAAACCAACAATGGCGCCCTGGTCAAAGCCTTCATAAACCAACAAATGGCCTTGGTCGTGCCTTCATAAACAAACAGTTAGCCTTGTTCAGTATCCAGAAACCAACAATGTACTCATTGGTCGTGCCTTCATAAACTAACAAATGGCTGTTTTCTGTCATGCATTCATAAACCAACAAATGGCCTTGTCTTCCTTCATAAACCAAATAAATGGCTCCTTATTCCTTCATAAACCAACAAATGGCGCCCTGGTCGTGCATTCATAAACCAACAAATGGCTTCTTTGGTCGTTCCTTCATAAACCAACAAATGGCTCCTTTGGTTGTGCCTTCACAAAACCAACAAATGGCTCCTTGGTCATTCCTTCATAAACCAACAAATGGCTCTGGTCGTGCATTCATAAACCAACAAATGGCTTCTTGGTCGTGCCTTCATAATCAACAAGTGGCTCCTTGGTCATGACTTCATAAACCAACAAATGGCGCCCTGGTCGTGCATTCATAAACCAACAAATGGCTTCTTGGTCGTGCCTTCATAATCAACAAGTGGTCTTTGTCACCATAAACCAACAAATGGCGCCCTGGTCGTGCATTCATAAACTAACAAATGGCTTCTGGTTGTGCCTTCACAAACCAACAAATGGTCTTTGGTCGCCTTCATATAAACCAGTAAATGGCCCTTTGGTCGTGCCTTATAAGCCAACAAATGGCTCCTTGGTCGTGCCTTTATAAACCAACAAATGGCTCCCTTTGGTTGTGCCTTCATAAACCAACAACAAATGGCTCCTCGGTCTTGCATTCATAAAACCAACAAATGGCTTGGTCACCTTATAAACGAACAAATGGCTCCTTTTCGTGCCTTCATAAACCAACACATGGCTCCTTGGTCGTGCCCTTCAAACCAACAAATGGCCTTGCCAGCCTTTCCATAAATCAACAAGTGGCTGCTTGGTCGTGCCTTCATAAACCAACAAATGGCTCCATGGTCGTGCCTTCATAACCCTATACAATGGCATCTTGTCATGCGCCTTTCATAAAACTAACAAATGGTTCCTTGGTCATTCTTCCATAAACCAACAAATGGCTCCTTGGTCGCCTTCATAAACCAACAAAAGGTTCCTTTGGTCGTGCCCTTTATAAATCAACAAATGGCCTCCTTGGTCGTGCCTTCATAAACTAACAAATGCTCCTTTGGTCGTGCATTCATAAACCAACAAATGGTTCCTTGTCGTTCCTTCATAAACTAACAAATGGCTCCTTGGTCGTTCCTTTTATTGCCTTCACAAACCAACAAATGGCTCCTTGGGCGCGCCTTCATAAACCAACAAATACGCTCCTTAGTCGTGCCTTTATAAACCAACAAATGGCTCCTCAGTCGTTGCCTTTATAAACCAACAAATAATGCCTCAGTCATTGCCATCATAAACCAACAAATGAATACTGGTTGTGCCTTCACCAACCAACAAATGGCCTCCTTTGCGTGCCAAACCAACAAATGGCCATGGTCGTGCCTTTATAAACCAACAAAAATGGCTCCTCGGTCGTTACTATAAACCAACAAATGGCTCCTTGGTAAGTGCCTTCATAACCAACAAATGGCTCATGGTCGTGCCTTCACAAACCAACAAATGGCTCCTTGGTCGTGCCTTTATAATCCAACAAATGGCTCCTGATCGTGCCTTCATAAACCATCAAATGGCTCCTTGGTCATTGCCTCCATAAACCAACAAATGGCTCCTTGGTCGTGCCTTATAAATCAACATAAACCAGTGCGTGACTGCGCCAAACTAACTAATGGCTCCTTAGTGCGTGCATTCATAAACCAACAAATGGCTTTGGTCATTCACCGCAAACCAACAAATGGCTCCTTGGTCATTGCCTTCACAAACCAACAATGGCTCCTTAGTCGTACCTTCTAAACTACAAAAGGCTCCTTATTCGTACATTCTTAAACCAACAAATGGCTCACCCTTTATCTTGCGCCTCCTAAACTAACAAAATCCATGTTCGTCCCTTCATTAACCATCAAATGGCTCCTTGTTCGTGCCTTCCCAACCAACAAATAGCTCCTTGGTCATTCCTTCGCAACTAACAAGCCAACAAAGCTCCTTGGTCGACGCCCATAACCAACAAATGGCTCCCAGGTCATTCCTACATAAAGTTACAAATGGCTCTTTGGTCGTTCCTTCGCCAACAACAAGCCAAACCGCCCAGTGCGTGCATTCGCCATCAATACGCTGGCTCCTCAGTGGTTCCTTCATAAACCAACAAATGGCTCCTTGGTCATTCTACATAAAGTTACAAATGGCTCTTTGGTCGTTCCTTAAACCAACAAATGGCTCATGGTCCATTGCATTCATAAACCAATAAATGGCTCGCCTTGCTCTGCACCTTAATCAACACATGGCTCCTTGGTCATGCGCTCATAAACCAACAAATGGCTCCTTGGACGCGCTTTCATAAAACAACAAATGGCTCTTTCGTCGTTCCTTCATAAACCAACAAATGGCTCCTTGGTCGTGCATTCATAAACCAACAAATGGCTCTTTGGTTGTTTCCATAAACCAACAAATGACTCCTTGGTCGTGCCTTAATAATCCTACATGGTTATGCTCATGCCTTCATAAACCAACAAATGGCTCCATGGATTTTTCACAAACCAACAAGCCAAATCTCGGTCGTGCCATTATAAACCAACAAATGGCTCCTTTGTCGTGCCTTCATAACCAACAAATAGCTCCTTGGTTGCCTTCATACACCAACAAATGGCTCTCATGGGCGCGCTTTCATAAACCAACAAATGGCTCCTTGGTCGTGCCTTTATAAATCAACAAATGGCTCCTCGGTCGTGCAGTTATAAATCAACAAATGGCTCCTTGGTCGTGCCATTATAAAAACAAATGGCCCCTTGGTCGTGCCTTCATTAACCATCAAATGGCTCCATGGTCGTGCATTCATAGACCAACAAATGGCTCCTTGGTCATTCCTTCAAAACTAACAAATGGCTCCTTGGTCGCCTTTCATAAACCAACAAATGGCTCGGTCTCCTAACAAATGAAATAAGCGAATTCGTGCCTTTATAACCAACAAATGGGTCCTTGGTCGTTCCTTCATAACCAACAAATGGCTCCTTGGTCGTGCCTTCATAAACCAAATAAATGGTTCTTGTCGTGCATTCATAAACCAACAAATAGCCCTTGGTCGTGCATTCATAAACCAACAAATGGCTCCTTGGTCAGCTCTTCATAATCAACACATGGCTCCTTGGTCATGACTTCATAAACCAACAAATGGCTCCTTGGTCGTGCCTTTATAAATCAACAAATGGCTCCTTGGTCGTGCGTTAATAAACCAACAAATGGCTCCTTGGTCGTGCCTTTATAAACCAACAATTTGCTCCTTGGTTGTGACTTCATAAACCAACAAATGGCTCCTTGCTCGTGCCTTCATAAACCAGTAAATGGCTCCTTGGTCGTGCCTTTATAAACCAACAAATGGCTCCTTGGTCGTGCCTTTCTAAACTAACAAATGGCTCCTTGGTTGTGCCTTCATAAACCAACAAATGGCTCCTCGGTCTTGCCTTCATAAACCAACAAATGGCTCCTTGGTCGTACCTTTATAAACCAACAAATGGCTTCTGGGTTGTGCCTTCATAAACCAACACATGGCTCCTTGGTCGTGCCTTCATAAACCAACACATGGCTCCTTGGTCGTGCCTTCCTAAACCAACAAATGGCTCCTTGGTTGTGCCTTTATAAATCAACACATGGCTCCTTGGTCGTGCCATTATAAACAAACAAATGGCTCCTTGGTCGTGCCTTCTTAAACCAACAAATGGCTCCTTGGTCGTGCCTTCATTATTATTATTATTATTTATTTTATTATTATTATTATTTTTTATTATTATTGTTGTTGTTATTATTGTTACATTACTATTACAGTATTATTATTATTATTACATATTATTTTTATGTTATTTTATTATTATTATTATTATTATACATATTACATATATTATTATTATAAATTATTATTATTTTGTTATTATTATTATTATTATTTTTACATTATCACTACATATTATTAGTATTACATATTATTATTACATTATTATTATTATTATTATTATAATTATTATTATTTTGCTATTACACATATTATTATTATTATTATTATACATATTATTATTATTATTATTATAATTATTATTATTTTATTATTATTATTATTATATATATATATATATTATTATTTTGTTATACATATATTATTATTATTTTGTTATTATATTATATATATATTTATTATTATTATCACATATTATTATTATTAATATTACTATTATTATTATTGTTACATATTATTATTATTATTATTTTACATTATTATTATATATATTATTAATATTATTATTATTACATATATTATCATCATTATAATTATTATATTACATATTATTATTATTATTATTATTATTATTATTATTATTATTACATATTATTATTATTATTATTATTATTATTATTATTATATATTATTATTATTATTATTATTATTATTATTATTATTATTATTATTATTATTATTATTATTATTATTATTATTATTATTACATATCATTATCATTATCATTATCATTATCATTATCATTATCATTATCATTATCATTATCATTATTATTATCATTATCATTATCATTATCATTATCATTATCATTATCATTATCATTATATTATTATTATCGTTGTTGTTGTTGTTGTTGAACCAGTAATTATTACTCGGTAAGGATAATGGCCGTGGTACTGTCCACAGGTTGATGATCTGGGCAGGATGACTGAGGGTGTCAAGAGGCAGGTGGAGGCTGGCCTGGTGTATGCTGTCCACCAAGACCAACACGGCCTCCGCTCCTCCAGGATAACTACACAGGATGGGCGGCTGTACCTACACACACTCCAGAGCCAGCCCGCGCCCCTCCGCGCCCACACCATCCAGGTTACTTTATTTCACACTCTCTAATTATTACCAATTTTATTATATGACAATAATAATGAACTCATGATTCATTTAAATAACTTGATGTTAATATGTTCAATTTTACATTTATTAGATCATTATTTTTGTGTGTGCAGTTCACCGACGTTGTGGGCGCCCTGGACTGTTCCTCCACCCTGGTATTTCTTGACCTGGGCTGGGCCGGGTCAACAAGAGGCCGGGTCCACATCCGGCTTAGCCCCGACACTCCGCGCGGCAGACAATTTACGTTGTTGTGTACGGGCCAGCGGGGCCACACCTACGCCAACACAAACTTACTGGAGGTGTGTTACAAGGGTAGAGAGTGGGAGCGTGTGAAGGGTGGAGACTACCAGTATAATGATGGGAGGGGAGGAGCCTCACTACTGCCTGACCTCCGGTGTGTTTACCGCATATCAGGGAGTGCGGGGTGTGTGGGGTGGTGTTATGGTGGTGATGCCCAGGGTGCACAGTTCATCATCTCCACCAGGGACCACTCTATTTGTTACCCTGGTTGTTACCCTCTGATGTTTGGTAAGGTGGAGAGCGGGCTGGAGGTGGTGAAGGCAGCAGTCAACCACAGTAACATCAGTGAGGTGACTGTGGTTGACTGTGGTGTTGTGTTGACCATCTAGTTCACTGTACCATCACCATCATGTCACCATCACTAAAGTCACCATCACTTATGTCACCATCATCATCATGTCACCATCACTTATGTCACCATCACCATCATGTCACCATCACTTATGTTACCATCACTTATGTCACCATCACTTATGTCACCATCACCATCATGTCACCATCACATATGTCACCATCACCATCATGTCACTATCACTTATGTCACCATCACCATCATGTCACCATCACTTATGTTACCATCACTTGTGTCACCATCACTTGTCACCATCACCCCTGTGTCACCATCATGTCACCATCATCTCACCACCATCCCTGTGTCACATAACTTAACCTACCCCCTTTTCTGTGTAAAAAAAACAGAAAATCACCCAACCCTTCCTAACCTAACCTGACCTGACCTGACCTGACCTAACCTGACCTGACCTGACCTAACCTAACCTAACCTAACCACCATGACACACTATAGTGTCACTATAACCACCATGACACACTATAGTGTCACTATAACCACCATGACACACTATAGTGTCTATAACCACCATGACACACTATAGTGTCACTATAAACACCATGACACACTATAGTGTCTATAACCACCACGACACACCACAGTGTCACTATAACCACCATGATACACTATAGTGTCACTATAACCACCACGACACACTATTGTGTCACTATAACCACCATGACACACTATAGTGTCACTATAACCACCATGACACACTATAGTGTCTATAACCACCACGACACACCACAGTGTCACTATAACCACCATGATACACTATAGTGTCACTATAACCACCATGACACACTATGGTGTCACTATAACCACCACGACACACTATAGTGTCACTATAACCACCATGACACACTATAGTGTCGCTATAACCGCCATGACACACTATAGTGTCACTATAACCACCATGACACACTATAGTGTCACTATAACCACCATGACACACTATAGTGTCTATATCCACCACGACACACTATAGTGTCACTAATCACCATGATACACAATAGTGTCACTATAACCACCATGGCACTATAGTGTCACTATAACCACCATGACACACTATAGTGTCTATAACCACCACGACACACTATAGTGTCACTAATCACCATGATACACTATAGTGTCACTATACCCACCATGGCACTATAATGTCACTATAACCACCATGACACACTATAGTGTCACTATAACCACCATGACACACTATAGTGTCTATAACCACCACGACACACTATAGTGTCACTAATCACCATGATACATTATAGTGTCACTATAGACACCATGACACACTATAGTGTCACTATAACCACCACGACACACTATAGTGTTACTATAACCACCATGACACACTATAGTGTCTATAACCACCACGACACACTACAGTGTCACTAATCACCATGATACACTATAGTGTCACTATACCCACCATGGCACTATAATGTCACTATAACCACCATGACACACTATAGTGTCACTATAACCACCATGACACACTATAGTGTCTATAACCACCACGACACACTATAGTGTCACTAATCACCATGATACACTATAGTGTCACTATAGACACCATGACACTATAGTGTCACTATAACCACCACGACACACTATAGTGTCACTATAACCACCATGACACTATACAGTATGTGTCACTATAACCACCACGACACACTATAGTGTCACTAATCACCATGATACACTATAGTGTCACTATAACTGCCGTCACTTAAAACTCTTTTTAATACTTTTAAGGATATATTTTGCTACTGGTGTTTCCCCTAAACTCACAACAGCTCGTAGTAACAAACAGTTATTAGTCGTGTATAACATTTGTACAAACATTTATTAATAATGTAATAAAGTCAACAATTGTTTTATTTAACACCTGTATTTTACTAACTACTGTACACCCATAACTACCCCTATAACTACCCCCATAACTACACCCATAACTACCCCCATAACTACACCCATAACTACCCCCATAACTACCCCCAAAACCACACCCATAACTACACCCATGAATACACCTACGACTACACCCATAACCACACCCATGACTACACCTATGACTACACCCATAACCACACCCATGACCACACCCATGACTACACCCATAACTACACCCATGACTACCCCCATAACCACACCCATGACCACACCCATGACCACACCCATAACTACGCCCAATACTGTTTTCTTCGTTGGCTGGAGACAAATTGTTCGATATGTTATGTTTTCCCCTGAAGGCTGGACAAGACGAAAGATGGAACTGTTTGCATTTCAGAAGAAGTTGGTAGACGTCGCTTCTCTTTCGTCGTGTTCTCCTGTCGTGTTAGCAGCTCTGTTGGGAGGTTTCCAAGACGAGGCATCCCAGTCACTGTTGTCTTCTATACCAACCTGTGACAAGAAACAAATTGTCAAGTCTCAGTTGTTATATTACACGTTTTCATGGTTCTCTTTGGATAGTCTACGAAGCATTTCTTTTGACTCCACCTAAGCTGCCTTTCTGAGAGCGTACCATTGAGGATCTACTTGAAAACACATGCACAGTGCAGGCTTTTGATGTGTCAGGTCAAAGCAGTGTTGCGCTGGCCGTCAATGGCTCAAAAATCACGGTGCTGGTTCTGTCAAGGAGGGTGACACTGTCGCCTCCCTCATCATTATGTTACCTGAAGAATGACAGCAAAAATATATTGATGAATACGTTTGAAGATTTTTCTGATACGATAAAATTTATCCATATTTTTTTCCCATCTGGAGAAACTTTATTGCTTTTTCTAACACAAAGTCGTGGTTTTGAGAGGAAGTTATTACATTATATCATGATGTACTAACGTTACTCATCACTCGTTCCCAGTAACAGGATAGATGTTGGTAATTAAGGCAGTAATATTATACGTTTGTAATACGTCTAAAGTGTTTCATGATGTTTTATTACGTTTATGTTTTGTGTTTTGATATACAGTATTTCACTTTATTTTTTAGGTACCAGGTTTTGTATATATGCCCCGTAGACGATGATCACACTCACCACCACCACCACACACTGCTCACACTCACCACACACTGCTCACACTCACCACACACACACACACACCACTACACACTCACCACCACCACCACACAGACACTCACCACCACCACACACTGCTCACACTCACCACCACCACCACACACTCCTCATACGCACCACACACTGCTCACACTCACACACACACACACACACCACTACACACTCACCACCACCACCACACACAGACACTCACCACCACCACACACTGCTCACACTCACCACACACACACACACACCATTACACACTCACCACCACCACCACCACACACTCCTCATACGCACCACACACTGCACACTCACACACACACACACACACCACTACACACCCCACCACCACACACACTGCTCACGCTCACACACACACACACACACACACACCACTACACACCTCACCACCACCACCACTACACACTACACCACCACACAGACACTCACCACTACCACCACACAGACACTCACCACCACCACCACACACTCCTCATACGCACCACACACTGCTCACACTCACCACACACACACACACCACTACACACTCACCACCACCACCACACAGACACTCACCACCACCACACACTACTCACACTCACAAGTTCATTATTGACGGCAACAGATGGTGACCTGCGACAAGACACACGAACCTTTTATTACCGTGGCGGCCTTAACAAACCCCTTCAGTATATCGTCCCAGAAGACGTCATTAATTAGTGTATAACACTAAGATCCTCCCGGCCAGAGTCAAGATGTCCTCTGTTACTGTCAGTATATTGAGAGAGAGAGAGAGAGAGAGTCACGTTCATTATTCTCATTCGTGCTTGACATCCGTGTACTGGTAGCCTGGGTGAGGGCATGTGTCACCCTCCTCCTACCAACACTCCCGTCTAACTACACCTTCTTCCACCTGTATCCTAACACCTCCAGTACACCGACACAAGATTCTCTGATTACTAGTGATAGTCGTTTCTTAAAGTACATATAAAACTTATTTCTACTTACAGTACTCTTCTAAAGCATTTTTTTTCTCGTTTAATAAGACAGTAATGTCAATAAACCAGTCTCAGAGTACATCCACTATGCCAGTAGAGGGCACAAAGTGTACAAGATCTTCCCAGAGTGCAAGGTCGACATTCGTCAATCCAAGCGGCGGCCCTTCAAGCCTTCCACCTAAAGTCTGAACAATTTGGTGGGGAAAATGTGCAGGAGGAGACGCTGTGGTGGCGGCTCTGAAATGTCCTCAAAACGTGAAGGAGTGGATGTGAAGTAGTGATCCAATAAGCGGGGGTGAGTTAGGGTCCCCTTAGTGCACGACCTAAGTGACGGTGTTAACACCAGGGAGACAGACATCTTTCATATGACGAACGTCTTGAAATTTCACTTATCTTGTGAGAGTACGTGGCTGATTGATGATTTCGAGCGCATCGTTTTTTGCCCCACACTGAAGCCTGTGAAGCGTTTTATCTATAGATTTAATGTAGAAAGTTATAGTTGGGTTCTGAGACGCCACCGCCCGTATGTTTAAATATCCCGCCGCTTACGATGGCCATCGGGTAACTATACATATATCTGTAAAAAAAAAAAAAATAGCCACCACGACCACTAGCCATATTTATCTACTAGCAATATACGTGACTTACAACTACCGGGTCACAGAAGAAAAAACTAAAGAGGGTATTTGGTAAAGGCTCAGTGACGCTCAGGGTCAGTTAACGTCCCTGGTCACATTATGAGGATATTAATGTGTTGCTCTGAGGCACCGGGAGATTTATTAGATTACCCCCGAGGGGGCTAGTTTATTGGGCACCCCTTGAATCCTGTGCAAGGTGAAGCGTTTACAGTGCCCATCTGGGAAGCATGAGTAGGTCACGCTTGCCTTTATGACTCGTGCATTAAGGGCGTAAAAGGCCTGAAGGGTTATGGGTTTTGTCAACAAGTTACATAAAGTGACAGAATGATGAGTGTGTGGGGGAAAACTCCCCGTACACTTTATCTGTTTTTGGCAAAGTGTGGCAGGTCCCTAGTGCCAGGCCTGTCACTAGGAGGAGGGATATCTGGTCAGGGAGGGAAGAGGTGTTGGTAACGGCTGGGGACCTGTAGGAGGAGGTCATAGGGCAAGTGAGGATGTAGTGAGAGAGGGTGTGAGAGTCGGGTTGACCACAAAGTTTACAAACAGTGCGGCCAGGCTCAGGGTTGTCAATGTACTAGGCGTGGCGAAGTACAGTGGGGGTGGAGGTGATATGGTGTGGTGGGACAGGTACAGTAGGGGTGGAGGGAGGCACATTGACAATATTGAGGTGTACTGCACACATCATTGTCATTCCTAAAAACCCATTTTAATTCATGTTACGCTACATAATATTCAAATCCACCGCACTTGTAGAATCTCAGGAGAGACGTGTATTTCCCACCTGTTTTACCCTCAGGATCACTCTCAGTAAGTCCCGCCTTCGAACACAGTTATCACTACGTTTATTGTACTCTCTACTGGCAAACGCGACCTTGAATTAGTCTGTTTAAATCAACTTTAGTAATTCGCCAGACCTTTGTCAACTGAGGGTCATCTTTGAATGAGTAACAGTTAGTTTGTTGTGATTATTGTCATTGCGTGAGTAGCGATCACTGGCAACTCAGGGGTATATAAACTCAAGATGGCCAGGGAGGGCGTCCCCTGACGCTGCCCCGTTTGTCTCCAGGTATGTTCTGTGTTCCCTAGCCATTCAGTTAATTCAGTCAATTGTAGTGAATATCAGTGTTCACCAGTGTTCATGATTTAACAGTTGAATTGTCATTCACCCGGTGTAGAAGTAATATAACGTAAATACGTCTGTCGTCTAGACAAGAGAGTTTGTTGGTGTTGTCATGTTTCTCAGGCCCCTGACGCTGCCCCGTTTGTCTCCAGGTCGAGGGTGGGCTTAATTGAAACCCACCGGTCGCTCGGAGCCGGTGGGTACCCAGCAGTGGTCAATATAGGAGTGATGGCGTTGATTCGGCATGATTAATCGGCTCTATTCTACCTCGTGGGCCGAGGACCCCAAACCCACCTCGGGTCGGAGTGTAACCGACCACAACAGCAGTTGTTAGAGGCGCCAGTGCTATACCCTGGGACAGGCCTTGGAATTATGGTCCACAGTGTGGTTGTATGTGTTTTTTTACCAGTGTGTTTTATAAGGAATAAATCAATTAAGACATGTTATGGTTTCACCCTTCTTTACCCTTATCGATCTGGTCAATGGAAAACCTAACCCAATGCCTAGTCCACTCTGCCCGCTACCTAACGAGCTACATGCTGTCCAGAGGGGGTCTGGTGGCAGCGACCCTTAGAAATTAAGATTAGAGTTAAGTTATCCCCTTAGACTTAGTGACCCCAATCTGGCAGTATAGAGGGACATACCTCTTAGTGTGATTGTGATGGCGTGTGCGTCGACATGCCAGTGGGGTACGGGTAGCCGGGGGTGGTGGCCTCAGGTCCAATAGGTAGCCCTGGTGGAGACAGCACAGACACAGGAGCGGGTGGTGGACAGGTTGAGGCACCACGTGTCGTGAAGATGAGGCAGGACTTCGCTCGGGGGCAGCAGGACACACCAGGGCAGGCCCGGTAGGCACTACACCAGTAGTGAAGGCCGCCGGCGGTGGAGTAGGCCGTGAGCAGGGGCGGCTCACAGGGGGACCAACAGCTTGTGTCAAACCAGCAGAGAGGAGTGACTGGGTGGCAACAGAGGGCAAGAGTAAGTCGGAGATGGTGGTACAGAGTGTAGCCAAGAGTTTTTCAGTACGGTTGGTAAATTCTTGGAAGAGAGATACGATCTGTGAGAGGCGGCTGTTGACCTTCCTCTAACCTCGATATTAGGGGATAAATTGTGTGATGATAATAATGTCTCCCAGAACCCTTTACCACACCTCGTTCCCCACCGTAGAGAAAAAAAAGCATGTTTAGAGTAGCTTATCTATATGTATGCGTACTGTTTTTGCCAGTCTTTATGTAACGAATGTAAACCTTATTGCTGTTGGTCTGCCTAAACACCTCCTGACTCCCTTATTACGTGGGTCTTACACAAACCTCTAACGCCTTGACTCGGCGGACCTACAACACCATGTATTATCAGTTGTGGTTTGTCCTCCGTTTTCTTGCCAACTCATTCATCACACACACACGACGAGTGATTGACGGGTAACGATTACTAAATAACTGGTCTCAGGGCACAGTGGTTTCTTATGATCAGTGAGTGATGTGTGCTTAAGCGTGACACACACACGTCAACATTTACCTCTTGATTCACCTCCCACAAAACAAGGATCTATTAATATTCTGTACTTTCCATCTAAATTCTCCTTTACATAGTACCAGCACCGTCAGAAGCCTTTACCTTCACCACACACAGCGCCAACACGAGGAGATTAGTGGAGCAGTTGTGGTATTGTGGAGCTTGAAGTGTGTGTGTCGTCTCTCTCCTACGGTGCTGTATCTGCCTACCTGTCTCTCACCTGTTTACCTGCCTGTCTCTCACCTGTCTCTCACCTGTCTCTTCGGCTGTCTCTCACCTGTTTACTTGCCTGTCTCTCCCCTATCTCCTCAGCTGTCTCTCCCCTGTCTCCTCGGCTGTCTTTCACCTGTCTGGTACGCTGTCTCTCCCCTATCTCCTCAGCTGTCTCTCACCTGTCTCCTCGGCTGTCTTTCACCTGTCTGGTACTTTGTCTCTCCCCTGTCTCTCTCCCCTGTCTCTCCTCTAGCTTGTCTCCTCATCTCGTCCCCTATTTGTCTTTTCACCTGGTCTGGTACTTTTTGTCTCTCCCCTGTCTCTCACCTGTCTCTCTGGCTGTCTTTCACCTGTCTGGCACTGGCTGTCTCTCCCTGTCTCCTCGGCTGTCTTTTCACCTGGTTCGGCACGGTTGTCTCCCCTGGTTCCCTCCCCTTGTCTCGGCTGTTCTTTTTCACTCTGTCTGGCACGCTGTCTCTCCTGTCTCCCTCGGCTGTCTTTCACCTGTCCGGCATGCTGTCTCCTTGCTCTCTCTGTCTCCTCGGCTGTCTTTTCACCTGTCTGGTACGCTGTCTCTCTCCCCTGTCTCCCTGGCTTGCTCCTTTTTCACCTTGTCTGGTACGCTGTCTCTGTCTCTCCCCTGTCTCCTCGGCTGTCTTTCACCTGTCTGGTACGCTGTCTCTCCCCTGTCTCTCACCTGTCTCCTCGGCTGTCTTTCACCTGTCTGGTACGCTGTCTCTCCCCTGTCTCTCACCTGTCTCCTCGGCTGTCTTTCACCTGTCTGGTACGCTGTCTCTCCCCTGTCTCTCACCTGTCTCCTCGGCTGTTCACCTGTTCAGTACGCTGTCTCCCCTGTCTTCACTCCGTCTCTCCTCTTCGGTTGTCTTTTCACCTGTCGTCTGCACGCCGCCTCCCCGTCTCTCACCTGTCTCCTCGGCTGTCTTTCACCTGTCTGGCACGCTGTCTTCACCTGTCTGGTACGCTGTCTCTCCCCTGTCTCTCACCTGTCTCCTCGGCTGTCTTTCACCTGTCTGGTACGCTGTCTCTCCCCTGTCTCTCACCTGTCTCCTCGGCTGTCTTTCACCTGTCTGGTACGCTGTCTCTCCCCTGTCTCTCACCTGTCTCCTCGGCTGTCTTTCACCTGTCTGGTACGCTGTCTCTCCCCTGTCTCTCACCTGTCTCCTCGGCTGTCTTTCACCTGTCTGGTACGCTGTCTCTCCCAATTAAACTTGTCTGTCTCTCGTTTGTATTTCACCTGTGTTTATTTTCATGTATTTTCAAGTTTTTCTTCTTAATTCACCTTCGAAGGATATTTTTCCATCTATTAAAATCAACCTCCACCTATTCTGACTTGACTGATTTATATTTGTCGCTCTTGAGGGATTTTTCTGTCATTTCGGGTTAATGCCTAATTCTTCAATAAGTTTATGACCTCTCTTAACTAAGGAATTATTACGTCACATGTGTTAAGGAGTCGCACAGGAGTAAAATAAAAGCAAATTTTGAGATTAATTGTAAATAATGGTAAAAAAATGGTAAATAATTGTAAAAACTAAATTAAATCACTAAAGTAAACGTTTCAATGCAGAGGTCCTTATTTTGGGATCATAAACAAGATCTGTAATGGAAACCTGAAATAAATCATGGATGATAAGCGTTTAATGAGCATCGTTTCATGGTCATTAACCTGTAGTAACGACCTTGTAGGGGTATCGAGATATTAATGTTGTCTAGCACTCAGGATGGAAGGAAACTCTAATGTGGTTTTCTTATATAATATAAGTTATATGATAGACAGTCTGGTGCTGGAGGTGCCGTGTGGTGAGGAGCTGCTCAGTAGAGACGTTCGGTGAGTAGCGTGTTGAAGGAGGTAGATGTGCAGGAGCTTCGTTAGAGAAGATGTTGCCTGTTGCTGGCCTCCTGGTTGAATGAATGCTGACAGCGTGGAGCTTGCTGGAGGAGGTGTTGCTTGTTCAGGAAGATGGGCAGAATGAATCTCAATGGAGAGACAGAGCTTATATACCCAGCAGCAGCCGCCAGTCCTCTATGAATCATGTTGGGAAAACCCAGAAAGTCGCCGGTGACTAGTTTCGTTGCTAGGCTACCACACCATCTGGTGTCAGCTCTCGCTTGGTTGCTAGGATACGGCAGCGCGTCGGAATGCGATACGCAGTTGTAGGGGAGACGTCCACTACAACTTCGTTAACCGAATTTTTTTTCGTTAACCGAGGGGTCACTATATATATATATATATATATATATATATATATATATATATATATATATATATATATATATATATATATATATATATATATATATATATATATATATATATATATATATATATATATAAAATAGTTTGTGTACCATTATAATATTACTGTACTTTCACATACTCAAATATAGTATGCTTTAAATACACACCAAACATACTTAAACTTTATAAGTTTCCTTAATCCTCAACAGGTTACAGGTTGTGTGTGTGGCGGGGAGGGGGGGGGCGCGCATAGCAAGGGTGTAGCTCATGACGGCCGTGATGATGTGGGTCAGGTGTTAGGTCAGACACGACAAGGATTAACTTGCCGCCGATACAAAGGGATGGATTAACGTCTCCAGTAGCTGCAGATATGGGTGATGAGCAGACCCAAAAGTGCCGCCCCCCCAAAAGTGCCGCCCGGGGCGGACCGCCCCCCCCGCCCCCCCCTAGCTACGCTAGTGCTAGAGGTCCTGTCCTATAGTGCCAGTGTGAAACTCTGAAAGTCCTGACCTATAGTGCCAGGTATGGAACACTGGAGGTCCTGACCTATAGTGCCAGGATGAAACAAAGGAGGTCCTGATGTCTAGTGCCAGTGTGAAACATTTGAGGTGCTGACCAATAGTGCCAGGATGGAACACTGGAGCTGCTGACCTATAGTGCCAGGATGGAACACTCTAGGTTCTGATCTCTAGTGCCAGAGTGAAACACTGGAGGTCCTGACCTATAGTGCCAGGGTAAGCACTGGAGGCCGTTACGTATAGTGCCAGAGTGGAACACTGGAGGTCGTGACCTATAGTGCCAGGGTGAAACACGGGAGGTCCTGACTTATAGGGCCAGAGTGAAACACTGGAGGTCGTGACCTATAGTGTCAGGGTGAAACATTGGAGGTCCTGACCTATAGTGCCAGTGTGAAACACTGGAGATCCTGACCTATAGTGCCAAGGTGAAACACTGAAGGTCCTGACCTATATTACCAGGGTGAAACACTGGAGGCCCTGACCTATGATGCCGGTGGGAAACATTGGAGGTCCTGACCTATAGTGCCAGTGTGAAACACTGGAGGTCATGACCTATAGTGCCAGGTGAAACACTGGAGGTCCTGACCTATAGTGCCAGGGTGAAACACGGGAGGTCGAGACCTATAGTGCCAGGATGAATCACTGGAGTTCCTGACCTATAGTGCCAGAGTGAAACACTGGAGGTCCTGACCTATAGTGCCTGGGTGAAACACTGAAGGTCCTGACCTATAGTGCCAGGTTGAAACACTGAAGGTCCTGACCTATAGTGCCAGAGTGAAACACTGGAGGTCCTGACCTATAGTGCCTGGGTGAAACACTGAAGGTCCTGACCTATAGTGCCAGGTTGAAACACTGAAGGTCCTGACCTATAGTGCCAGGTTGAAACACTGGAGGTCCTGTCCAATATTGCCAGGGTGAAACATTGGAGGTCCTGACCTATAGTGCCAGGGCAAAACAAGGGCGGTCCTCACCTATAGACCCAGGGTAAAACAAGGGAGGTCCTGACCTATAGTACCAGGGTGAAACACTGGAAGTCTTGACCTATAGTTCCAGAGTGGTACACTGGAGGTCTTGACCTATAGTGCCAGGGTGAAACACTGGAAGTCTTGACCTATAGTTCCAGAGTGGTACACTGGAGGTCTTGACCTATAGTGCCAGGGTGAAACACTGGAGGTCCTGACGTATAGTGCCAGGGTGAAACACTGGATTTCCTAACCTATAGTGCCAGTGTGAGAAACTGGAGGTCCTGACCTATACTGCCAGAGTGAAACATTGGAGGTCGTGACCTATAGTGCCAGGGTGAAACACTGGAGGTTCTGACCTATAGTGCCAGGGTGAAACACTGGAGGTCCTGACCTATTTTGCTGTTGTGATACATTGGAGGTCCTGTCCTATAGTCCCACTGTGAAACTCTGAAGGTGCTGACCTATAGTGCCAGGATGGAACACTCTAGGTTCTGATCTCTAGTGCCAGGGTAAGCACTGGAGGTCGTTACCTATAGTGCCAGAGTGGAACACTGGACGTCGTGACCTATAGTGCCAGGGTGAAACACCTATAGTTCCAGAGTGAAACATTGGAGGTTCTGACTTATAGTGCCAGGGTGAAACACTGAAGGTCCTGACTTATAGGGCCACAGTGAAACACTGGAGATCGTGACCTATAATGTCAGGGTGAAACACCTATAGTTCCAGAGTGAAACATTGGAGGTTCTGACTTATAGTGCCAGGGTGAAACACTGGAGGTCCTGACCTATAGTGCCAGTGTGAAACACTGGAGGTCCTGATCTATAGTGCCAGGGAGAAGCACTGAAGGTCTTGACCTATAGTGCCAGGGTGAAACACTGAAGCTCTTGACCTATATTACCAGGGTGAAACACTGGAGGCCCTGACCTATAGTGTAAGGGTGAAGCACTAGAGGTCCTGTCCTATAGTGTAAGGGTGAAGCACTAGAGGTCCTGTCCTATAGTGCACGTGGAAACATTGGAGGTCCTGACCTATAGTGCCAGGGTGAACCACTGGAGGTCCAGACCTAAAGTGCAAGTGGAAACATTGGAGGTCCTGACCTATGGTGCCAGGGTGAAACACTGGAGGTTCTGATCTCTAGTGCCAATGTGAAGCACGGGGGGTCCTGACCTGCCAGGGTCAAACACGGGAGCTCGTGACCTATAGTGCCAGGATGAAACACTGGAGTTCCTAACCTATAGTGCCAGAGTGAAACACTGGTGGCCCTGACCTATAGTGCCAGGGTAAACACTGGAGGTCGTTACCTATAGTGTAAGGGTGAAGCACTAGAGGTCCTGTCCTATAGTGCCAGGGTGAAACACTGGAGGTCTAGACCTACAGTGCCAGGGTGAAACACTGGAGGTCCTGACCTATAGTGTAAGGGTGAAGCACTAGAGGTCCTGTCCTATAGTGCCAGTGTGAAACTCTGAAGGTCCTGACCTATAGTGCCAGGTATGGAACACTGGAGGTCCTGACCTATAGTGCCAGGATGAAACAAAGGAGGTCCTGATGTCTAGTGACAGTGTGAAACATTTGAGGTGCTGACCAATAGTGCCAGGATGGAACACTGGAGCTGCTGACCTATAGTGCCAGGATGGAACACTCTAGGTTCTGATCTCTAGTGCCAGAGTGAAACACTGGAGGTCCTGACCTATAGTGCCAGGGTAAGCACTGTAGGTCGTTACCTATATTGCCAGAGTGGAACACTGGAGGTCGTGACCTGTAGTGCCAGGGTGAAACACGGGAGGTCCTGACTTATAGGGCTAGAGTGAAACACGGGAGCTCGTGACCTATAGTGCCAGGATGAAACACTGGAGTTCCTAACCTATAGTGCCAGAGTGAAACATTGGTGGCCCTGACCTATAGTGCCAGGGTAAACACTGGAGGTCGTTACCTATAGTGTAAGGGTGAAGCACTAGAGGTCCTGTCCTATAGTGCCAGGGTGAAACACTGGAGGTCTAGACCTACAGTGCCAGGGTGAAACACTGGAGGTCCTGACCTATAGTGTAAGGGTGAAGCACTAGAGGTCCTGTCCTATAGTGCCAGTGTGAAACTCTGAAGGTCCTGACCTATAGTGCCAGGTATGGAACACTGGAGGTCCTGACCTATAGTGCCAGGATGAAACAAAGGAGGTCCTGATGTCTAGTGCCAGTGTGAAACATTTGAGGTGCTGACCAATAGTGCCAGGATGGAACACTGGAGCTGCTGACCTATAGTGCCAGGATGGAACACTCTAGGTTCTGATCTCTAGTGCCAGAGTGAAACACTGGAGGTCCTGACCTATAGTGCCAGGGTAAGCACTGTAGGTCGTTACCTATAGTGCCAGAGTGGAACACTGGAGGTCGTGACCTGTAGTGCCAGGGTGAAACACGGGAGGTCCTGACTTATAGGGCTAGAGTGAAACACTGGAGGTCGTGACCTATAGTGTCAGGGTGAAACACTGGAGGTCCTGACCTATAGTTCCAGAGTTAAACATTGGAGGTTCTGACTTATAGTGCCAGGGTGAAACACTGGAGGTCCTGACCTATAGTCCCAAGGTGAAACACTGAAGGTCCTGACCTATATTACCAGGGTGAAACACTGGAGGTCCTGACCTATAGGGTCAAGGTGAAACACTGGAGGTCCTGATCTATAGTACCAGGGTGAAACACTGGAGGTGCTGACCTATAGTGCCCGGCTGAAACACTGGAGGTCCTGACCTATAGTGCCAGAGTAAAACATTGGAGGTCCTGACCTATAGGGCCAGGGTGAACCACTGGAGGTCCAGACCTATAGTGCACGTGGGAACATTGGAGGTCCTGAACTATAGTGCCAAGGTGGAACACTGGAGGTCGTTACCTATAGTGCCAGGGTGAAATCACGTGTGGTCCTGTTCTATAGTGCCAGGCTGAAAGACTGGAGGTCCTGACCTATAGTGTAAGGGTGAAGCACTAGAGGTCCTGTCCTATAGTGCCAGGGTGAAACACTAGAGGTCCTCACCTATTGTGCCAGGGTGAAACACTGGAGGTCCTGACCTATAGTGCCTGGGTGAAACACTAAAGGTCCTGACCTATAGTGCCAGGGTGTAAAACTGAAGGTCCTGACATTATAGTGCCAGAGTGAAACACTAAAGGTCCTCACCTATTGTGCCAGTGTGAAACACAGGAGGTCTTGACCTCTAGTACCAGGGTGAAACACTGGAGGTCCTGACCTATAGTGCCAGGGTGAACCACTGGAGGTCCAGACCTATAGTGCACGTGGAAACATTGGAGGTCCTGACCTATAGTGCCAGGGTGGAACTCTGGAGGTCGTGACCTATAGTGCCAGGGTGAAATCAAGGGTGGTCCTGTTCTATAGTGCCAGAGTGAAAGACTGAAGGTCCAGACCTATAGTGTAAGGGCGAAGCACTAGAGGTCCTGTCCTATAGTGCCAGGGTGAAACACTGGAGGTCCTCACCGACAGTGCCAGGGTGAAACACTGGAGGTCCTGACATTTACAGGTGCAGAGTGAGCACTGAGGTCTGAAGCCTGTGTGCCGTGTGAAACACAGGGTCCTGACCTCTGGCAGGGTGTGAAATGCCAGGTCTGACCTATGGTGCCAGGGGTGGTCCAGACCTATAGTGCAAGTGGAAACATTGGAGGTCCTGTTCCTATGGTGCCAGGGGTGAAGACTGAAGGTCCTGACCTATAGTGTAAGGGCGAAGCACTAGAGGTCCTGGCTATAGTGCCAGGGTGAAACACTGGAGGTCCTCACCACCTATGAAAGGTGTGTGGCTGCTGGAGGTCGGCCTGTAGTGCCTGGGTGAAACACTAAGGTCTGACCTGTAGTTCTTGGGGTGGCTGAGTCTGACCTGGTGTGGGCAGGCTGGGGTCTGTCCTATAGTGCCAGGGTGAGGAGCACCTATAGTGCAGACTGGGTCAGACCTATAGTGCAGAGTGGAAAACATTGGGTCTGTTCTATAGTGCCAGGGGTGAAAGACTGAAAGGGTCTGACCTGTAGTGTAAGGGCAGAGCACTAGAGGTCCTGTCCTATAGTGCCAGGGTGGCTGCTGGAGTCCTCACCTATATAGTGCCAGGGGTGAAACACTGGAGGTCTGACCTATAGTGCCTGGGTGAAACAAGGTCCTGACCTGCTGGTGCCGGGTGAAAGACTGAAGAAGGTCTGATGGCCCTGCCTGTGTGGGGCAGAAGCATACCAAGTGCCGGGGTGAAACTGGAGGTCTCACCTATAGTGCCGAAATTGTGAAACACAGGTCACAGCCTATAGTGCCTGGGTGGTACTAAAGGTCCTGATGACCTATAGTGCCAGGGTGTAAAACTAAGAAGGTCTGACATTATAGTGCCAGAGTGGAAACACTGAAGGTCGTGACCTATAGTGCCAGGAGTGAAGAATCACGGGTGGTCCTGTTCTATGGTGCAGGGGTGAAAGACTGGAGGTCTGACCTATAGTGTAAAAAGGTGGCAGGCACTAGGGGTCTGTCCTGTAATTACCCGTTGAAGAGCACTAGAGTCGTTACTATAGTGCCAGAGTGAAACATTGGAGGTCTTGACCTATAGTTTGAAGTGATACATAAGGTCTGACCTATATAGTGCCCGGGTGTTATTACTGGAGGTCTGACCCGTGCTGAGGTGCCACCGGAGGTCTTGACCTATAGTGCCAGGGGTGGTGTGAAACACCTGGAGGGTCTGACCTGGGGCCAGAATTGAAGCACACTGAGTCTGATCTATGCATGGTGTTGACACTGGGTTCCTGACCTATAGTGCCCGGGTGAAACACTGGAGGTCGGCCTATAGTGCAGAGTGGGCGTGGAATACGGCCCAGCCTATAGTGCTGGCTGAAACACTGAGGTCTGACCTATAGTGCCAGGTGGCTGCTAGGTCCTACTATATGGTGCTGGTGTAGAAGCATTGGAGGTCTGACTACAATTGCCAGGGCGGCTGCTGGAGGTCCTACTTGGTGCAGTGAAGCATTTGGTCTGACCTATAGTGCCAGAAATTGCTTGGCTGCCTGGAGTTCTGATCTATAGTGCCAATGTGTGACCCACTGGAGGTCCTGACCTGGTGCCAGGAGTACTGGGTCTCATGACCTGGTATGAGGCGTGCTGGGGTTGCCTGGTGGCAGTAGGCTACTGAAGGTCCTGACCTAGTGCCAGGGTGTAAACTGAAGGTCCTAGTATAGTGTAGAGTGAAACACTGGAGGTCTGACCTATAGTGCCTAGGTGAAACATTGGTCACAGTCTCTATGAGTGCCAGAGTGAAACACTGGAGGTCCTGACACCTGGAGTGCAGGGGTGAGAAATGGAGGTGGGTGACCTATGGTGCTGGGGTAAAACAGGAGGTCCTCTTATGGTGCCAGGAGTGAAACAGGAGGTCATGACCTATAGTGCAGGAATTGAAACTGGAAGTCATGACCTATGTTGCCAGAGTGGTACTGGAGGTCCTGACCTATGATTGCCTGGGTGGCAAGTACTAAAGGGTCCTGACCTATATAGATGCCAGGGTATACAAAACTGAAGGTCTGACATTATGGTGCCAGAGTGCCAGAGCACATGAGTCTGACCTGTGTGAAGTGTGAAACACAGAGGTCTGACTTCTGATGCCAGGTAAAACACTGGAGGTCAGCCTATAGTACCAGGAGTGTGAACCACTGGAGTCGTGGCCTAAAGTGCACAGGCTGCATTGGAGGTCTGGCTATATGGTGCAGGGTGAAACTGAGGTGGAAATACCTATAATGTACAGAGTGAGAGCATTGGAGGTCTTGACTATGGTTAGAAGTGATACAGGTCTGACCTATAGTGCCCGGGTGCTGGAGTCCTGACCTTTAGTGCTGAGGGTGATGGCTGCAAGTCTGACCCAGCCACCTATAGTATTGCCAGGAATTAGCAGAAACACTGAGGTCCTGGCCTGGTGCTTGGGTGAAACACACTGGAGGTCTGTGCTAGTGCTGGGGTGAAACACAGAGTCCTGACCTGCTGTTACCAGGGTGAAACACTGTTCCTGACCTGTAGTGCCAGTGTGGCAAAAACACTGGAGGTCCTGAACCTATGGTGCCAGAGTGTGAAACATTGGGAGGTCTGGCCTATAGTGCCAATGTGAAACACTGGGAGATCCTATATAGTGCCCAGAGTGAAACATTGGAGGTCCTGACCTATATAGTGCCAGGTGACTGCGGTCTGACACTGCAAGACAGGGGTATGACTGCTGGAGGAGTCTGACCTATAGTACCGGGAGTGAGATTCTGTGACCTATGGGCCAGGGTTAAGCACTGGTTCCTATATAGTGCCAGTGTATGTACTTTGGAGGTCCTGGACCTATAGTGCCAGAGTGAACATTGAGGTCCTGACCTATAGTGCTAGGGGTGAAACACTGGAGTGTCGCCCATAGTGCCAGGTGAAACATTGAGGTCCTGGACCTATAGTGCTAGGGTAAAACACGGGAGGTCCTGATCTATAGTACCAGGGTGAAACACTGCAGGTCCTGCCTATAGTTACAGAGTGAAGCATTGGAGGTCCTGACCTATAGTGCCAGAGTGAAACATTGGAGGTCCTGACCTATAGTGCTAGGGTAAAACACGGGAGGTCCTGATCTATAGTACCAGGGTGAAACACTGCAGGTCCTGCCTATAGTTACAGAGTGAAGCATTGGAGGTCCTGACCTATGGTGCCAGGGTGAAACACTGGAGGTTCTGATCTCTAGTGCCAATGTGAAGCACGGGGGTCCTGACCTCTAGAGCCAGGGTCAAACACGGGAGCTCGTGACCTATAGTGCCAGGATGAAACACTGGAGTTCCTAACCTATAGTGCCAGAGTGAAACACTGGTGGCCCTGACCTATAGTGCCAGGGTAAACACTGGAGGTCGTTACCTATAGTGTAAGGGTGAAGCACTAGAGGTCCTGTCCTATAGTGCCAGGGTGAAACACTGGAGGTCCTGACCTATAGTGCCAGAGTGAAACACTGGAGGTCCTGACCTATAGTGTAAGGGTGAAACACTAGAGGTCCTGTCCTATAGTGCCAGTGTGAAACTCTGAAGGTCCTGACCTATAGTGCCAGGATGGAACACTGGAGGTCCTGACCTATAGTGTAAGGGTGAAGCACTAGAGGATCAGTGGCGTAGCTAGAGTGTGTGGGGGCGGCCGTTGAGTTTGCCGCCCCTCCACCCCCGTGCCCCACAAAAAATACATATTGCACAGTGACTCACTCATATATATATATATATATATATATATATATATATATATATATATATATATATATATATATATATATATATATATATATATATTAAATAGTTTGTGTACCATTATAATATTACTGTACTTTCACATACTCAAATATAGTATGCTTTAAATACACACCAAACATACTTAAACTTTATAAGTTTCCTTAATCCTCAACAGGTTACAGGTTGTGTGTGTGGCGGGGGGCCTCATAGCAAGGGTGTAGCTCATGACGTGGCCGTGATGATGTGGGTCAGGTGTTAGGTCAGACACGACAAGGATTAACTTGCCGCCGATACAAAGGGATGGATTAACGTCTCCAGTAGCTGCAGATATGGGTGATGAGCAGACCCAAAAGTGCCGCCCCCCCAAAAGTGCCGCCCGGGGCGGACCGCCCCCCCCGCCCCCCCCTAGCTACGCTAGTGGTCGTCCACTACAACCTTCTA
>NW_024750064.1:0-5000 GCF_018991925.1 Homarus americanus | reverse complement strand
TACTACTTTTTTTTAATGGCCTCCATCTGCCCCCAATAGCCATACCTTCGCCATCATTTTATTACCTTAATATTAAATATCCTAATACATAAGTAGCTATCCTAACTGTGTTGAGTTAGTTGAGCTGCAGATCTATGCGGCATTCAGTGACTGTTACCTCATAGTCAATATCTGCAATTGTTGTCGGCTTTGGGGCCGATGCTCTCGTTCCCCTGAGGCAGAGCAAAGCCGACCTAAGGAGAGAGAAGGACAGTCGACATCTCATCCAGGCTGTAACATAACTTCTGGGCTGCTGCTTCTGTTCGGATAGCACCTCCGCGAGTCTAGGGTAGAAGCATCTTGCACTTGGTCCCACCCCACCGGAGGTTGTGAACACTAGAGGAGTGAAGCTGCCTTGATCAGCGTTCTGAATTCTCTCCCCGTATGCCCTTATCTTGTCGTTCTCGTTCCTCCTGTGTGCAGCATCGAGAGCTAAGTTATGGTGATATGCGGCCATGGGATAAAAAATCTTGATATCGAAGAAGGCTCGCTGTCCCAGCATCCAGAATCCTCGAGCACTGACGTCAACACGGGCTTCGTAGGATGTGTTTGAAGTCCTATGTTGGAATTCTCACCGTCCAATGGAAGGAGAGTCGGTTCTACCCTGACATCACGTCATATTTCCTTCAACATTTTGCTGTGAGATCCCTTACTTCGTCATGCCTCATGCATATGAAGCCCCCTTTCTTGCACACCATGGCGTGATCGACGTCATAGGAAGAGCCCACACACACGCATTGGGAGGGCAAACCTTCTACTGGCCTACCGTACCTTAGAGCATTGGCATCTGTAAATTCTTGTTTATTGAGACTGAAACCATTTGCCCTTATCGGTAATGTAGTTAACCAGTTTGAGGCGCCCACCTCCTGCGCTATTGCTACTTTTTTTTTTCAAATTCTCTGGTACTTGCAGCAACAGTTGCTGCAACTTATCACTTTGGCCGTGCTGTCGTTCTGTCATAATGGACTTTCGAATCTTCTTTATTTCACTGGTATCCACCTCCCCTGTTGCATCCTGAGCTATTATGTGGTCCGTGAGGGCTGCTGTGAGCTTAACTGAGTTTTGATGTTCGGTGGCAGCAATCTCCTCTGGCTTGGTCCATCCCATTCCTCCCAGTCTCGGTGGTAGTGCAAGGAGTGATCTTTCTGCTGGGGTTAAGTGAGGGTGTTTCACTAATTTGGGAATGAAATTGACGCTGATAGCTTCTTCCAGAGGGTGGAGGAGGGGTCCGATATCAGGGATAGTGCGCATCAAGTAGTTCCAGCGATGCTTGACTCCATGGGTGAATGCCGCAAAAGCCGCATGTGGCTCTGTGTTAACAATCTCAGACAGCTTGGATTTCCCTAACCCACTCATTCACCTTTCCCGTTTCGTACTCGTTCTTGAAGTCCATCGTGCCGATCACTGCGCCTAGGCGTCTTTGGCCATCCTTTGTTATTTTGACCTCACTTCCACCGAACACCTCCATTGCCCGTTCATAATGTTCTGGCTTCACAATGAGGAAGGACTTGCTGGCGTTTGGGTGGTACCCTATTTGTGGGCCTCGTGATGTTACCAGGTCCCACCACTTTTTGATGTCCTCCACTTTTCTTGCTCCTGTAAGCTACTACTACTACTACTACTACTTTTTTTTTTTTTTTTTTTTTTTTTTTTTTTTTTTATACACAACGTGGCCTCCAGCTCCCTGTCAGCCACACCTTCACCATTTATTTACCTGTATATTAAACATCCTACACATAAGAAGCCATCCTATCTGTGTTAAAATTAGTTGAGCTGCAGATCTATGCGGCATTCAGTGACCGAAGCCCTCATAGTCAATATCTGCAGCAGTTGTCGGAGTAGGGCAGAAGCTCTCTCGTTCCCTGGAGGCAGAGCAAAGCCGACCGAAGGAGAGAGAAGGACAGTCGACATCTCATCCAGGCTGTAACATAACTGGGCTGCTGCTTCTGTTCGAGATCAGCTCCGGGCGAGTCTGGCGTAGAAACATCTTGCACTTGGGCCCATCCCACCAGAAGTTGTGAACACTAGAGGAGTGAAGCGTTTTGATCAACATTTGCATTCTCTCCCCATATGCCCTTCTCTTGTCGTTCTCGTTCCTCCTATGCGCAGCATCGAGAGCTAGGTTACGGTGACAAATTACGGATCAAAAAAATCCCGATGTCGAAGAAAGCACGCTGTCCCCGCGTCCAGAATCCTCGAGCACTGACGTCCATTACCGGGTTACTACTACTACTACTACTACTACTACTACTACTACTACTACTTTATATACTACTACTACTACTACTACTACTACTACTACTACTACTACTAATAATAATAATAATAATAATAATAATAATAATAATAATAATAATAGTAATAATAATAATAATAAACAGTTTACTGAGATAAAATAGCAGCCAAAAGTTGAACCTACACACAGAAAAGAGGTGATATAGATATTGATACAAGTGGTGAAGTGGGGAGTGGGTCATGTAACAAAAGCTATCATTACAAAAAGAGGAGGAATCATAAGGGAAACATACAAGGTAGAGAAACTACAGCAGGCTGACCGGTTTTGTAGTCCTAGGCAGATGCACGTGGGTGGCATCAGATGGCTAGTGGCAAGGATGGTGTAGCAGGTCTGTCCCCAAACTGGTAGCTGGAGAATAGAGCTGAGAGGGCCAGTGTCCTGAGTGCCTACTGAAAAGTGGTTTATAGCGGCACTATGTCACTGTCGTCCAGGGATCCAGCGTTTCGTTTCACAGTAGACAGTGGCGGGGTTGTTGTGAGATCTCAGTTTGTAGGTAGAAGGTGAGCCTCCAGGAGTCTCCATTTCACATATGGGCGTGAAATATTGGCCTCGTCTTTAGGTTACCACTGAGCACAAACTCGTCACGTGTATTCACTTTCTCTCATTAGTTTCCATTCTTTTATCAAATTGAAATTGTCACTTTCTTATCAGTTGTGGATTGATAATAGAAGAAGAGTTGATGGGAAGGAGGTGGTAAGGGGGGTTCACATGTTGACCCCCAAGCAGCTGCAGTATAAAGCGCCAGATGTCCTTACACCATGGTACTGGACGGTCAAGTGTGTGTGTGTGTGTGTGTGTGTGTGTGTGTCACCAAGCATAAAGGGGTAGATGTTAGTGAGAGTATCAATAGATGTTAGTGAGAATATCAGTAGATGTGTGAGAGTATCAGTAGGTGTGTGAGAGTATCAATAGGCGTGTGTGAGTATCAGTAGGTGTGTGAGAGTATCAGTAGGTGTGTGAGAGCATCAGTAGGTGTGTGAGAGTATCAGCAGGTGTGTGAGAGCATCAGCAGGTGTGTGAGAGCACGTGCAGGTGTGTGAGAGCATCAGTAGGTGTGTGAGAGACCATGGGTGTGAGAGCATCAGTAGGTGTGTGAGAGCATCAGTAGGTGTGTGAGAGCATCAGTAGGTGTGAGAGCATCAGTAGGTGTGTGAGCATCAGTAGGTGTGTGAGAGCACTGTGTAGTGGTGTGAGAGCATCAGCAGGTGTGTGGGAGAGCATCAGCAGGTGTGAGAGCATCAGTAGGGGTGAGAGCATCAGCAGGTGTGTGAGAATATCAGTAGATGTGTGAGAGTATCAGTAGGTGTGTGAGAGTATCAGTAGGTGTGTGAGAGTATCAGTAGGTGTGTGAGAGTATCAGTAGGTGTGTGAGAGTATCAGTAGGTGTGTGAGAGTATCAGTAGGTGTGTGAGAGTATCACTAGATGGCAGATGACTTTATGTTCATCGGGCCAGATTCATTCGGTCTTGGTGTCTTCCGTCCATTTCGAAGCTTCTCAAATATGACCCCATGCCTTAAGTGTTTCTTCTCAGCAAGTGTGTGGCATATGATAGTTTTCTATTAAGCTTGGTCCGTTATCACAATACCTGGAGTTATCAAAGCTTAATCAGAAGTGACATAAATGGGGAAGGACATATAGAATGAATTGATATCATGAGGTGTTTGATAATAATTAATATAAACAGTAACAAAGATCTGACATCAGTAACGTGAGTCTTTCTGTCAGATGTGCCATTATCAACAGTTGTGGCTGATGTCGCATTATCAGGACAGAATCACCTTTAGAGATGTCAGAGTGCGTGTGTTCGTTAAAAGTTATTTGTGAGAGTAAACATAAATTTATTTCCTGATTTATTTTATTTACTCTTTCCATATCCATATTTACTTTTTATTTACTCTCCAATATTATCGATCGGTTTTTTTGGTATTGTATAAGTATATGTCTCGTGTCTACCTACCTAACAAGAGGGATGAGTTAAAGTTAACAGAGAGAGAGAGAGAGAGAGAGAGAGAGAGAGAGAGAGAGAGAGAGAGAGAGAGAGAGAGAGAGAGCAGTAGGGAGGGCTGGGTATCGACCTCACATTGGTCGTGTCTTGGGTTGAGCTGATCTGTGGTGTACCATTAGTGATGCTTTGTTTAATCTTCCTCTTTTACCACTCCTCTCCTTTGTTCCGTGCGTGCGTCTGTGTTTGTGAATATCGGTTTATTTCTTCCCTTGGTTTTTACTCGAGGATGAAATCTCTGCCATCCTTTCCTCTTCTACCCTTCACTATCCTCTCCTCCTCCTCCTCCTCCTCCTCAGCCTCAGCCTCCTCTAAAATGTATCTTTCTTCCTTCTTCCTTCTCTTCTTTACTCTACATATTTTTAGTTGCCAGTTCTTCTATATATCTCCCATTATGTCTCCGTTATTGCTAGTGTTCTCCAGTCAAAGATGTATCTCAACACGTCTCCAGTACTTCTCCTGTCATATATCCCTCATATCTCCGTTACCATCCTGCCTGCCTGCCCTTCCCAAGTATTCAAAACTATCAACTTTTTAACCTTATATAGTCACTGTTACATGTCATCCTAAGTCATTCTCCTTCACCTGTGTCACGTATGTCTTCTCCAAATCCATTGTCAATCTTTGTTTTTTTTCGCGGACTTAACTCCACTTCCCTTGTG
>NW_024750063.1:0-45040 GCF_018991925.1 Homarus americanus | reverse complement strand
TGATACTCGATCAGAGGACTTTGTTTTTACTGATCAAGGATCTTTGTGCTCTCGATTAGGGGACTTTGTTATACTCGATCAGACACTTTGTTTTACTCGATCAGGACTTTGTTATACTTCGATCAGGGACTTTGTTATATTCAGACGACAGGTGACTATGTTATATTCGACAGGGGACTTTGTTGCATATTCGATCAGAGACTTTGTTATACTCGATCGAGGGACTTTGTTAAACTCGATGGGGGACTTTGTTTTACTCTGATCAGGGGACTTCCATTTTTCCTGATGGGGACGCTGTTATACTCGATCAGAGGACTTTCAACCTTATGATCGGGGACTTTATTATCTCTACTTTCTCGATCAAGGGGACTTTGTTGTACTGATCAAGACATTGTATACTCGATCCTTGAGCCTTTGTTATACTCGATGAGGACTTTATTATACGATCAGGGTACTTTGTTATATATGATGGGGACTTTGTTATACTCAATCTGGTGACTTTGTTGCTGCTCCATCAAGGGGCTTTGTTATACTGATAAGAGGACTTTGTTATACTCGGTCGAGGTAAACTTATTTACTTCTGCTCGATGAGAGACTTTAACAATACTCGATAATCGAACTTTGTTATACTCGATCAAGTTCCATTGGTAGCATACCGATCAGGGGACTTTATTATACCGATCAGGAGACTTTGTTATATACTCGACCAGAAATTTGTTATACTCGATCAGGGACTTTGTTATATACTTGATCAGGAATAGCTGTTATATGCTCCATGAGGGCTGTTATACTCAGTAAAGGACTGTGCTACTCGATCAGATGACTTTGTTATATACTCGATCAGGGGACTTTGTTATACTCGATCAAGGGACTTTGTTATACTCGATCAGGGACTTTATTATACTCGATATGGACTTTTATACTCTGATCAAGAAGACTTTCTTTTACTGATCAAGTTCCTTTGTTATACTCGATCCAGGGGGACTTTGTTATACTCGATCAGGGACTTTGTTACTCGATATGGGGACTTTGTTGCTTCTCGATCGAGGACTTTCTTTTACTGATCAAGGGACTTTGTTATATATATTAGGGACTTTGTTATACTCGATCAGGTTCCTTTGGTATACTCGATCAGGGGACTTGTTGCTCTCGATCAGGACTTTTTACTCTGACAGGAACTTTTATTTATATACTCGATCAGGATCTGTTATATACCTGATCAAGGGCCTTTGTTATGCTCCATGGGGGCTGTTATACTCGATAAAGGACTTTCTTATGCTCGATCAGATGACTTTGTTATACTCAATCAGCGGACTTTGTTATACTGATCAAGGGACTTTGTTATACTCGATTAGGGCCTTTGTTATACTCGTTCACGGGATTTTGTTATATGATTAGGGACTTTGTTATACTCCCGATGATTTGTTATACTCGATTATAGGGACTTTGTTATACTCGATCAGGGGATTTGTTATACTCAGACAGGAACTGTACACTCCCGATCAGGGCCTTTGTTAAACTCTGATCAGGGGACTTTGTTATATACTCGATCAGGGGACTTTATTATATACTCTCGATAAGGGCCTTTGTTATACTCGTTCAGGGGATTTTTGTTATACTTGATCAAGGGTTTATTGCTTACTAGATCCGAGATTGTATACTCGATATGGAACTTCCGCGTACTCGATCAATTGGACTTGTTTTGCTGATCAAGGATCTTCTGTTATACTCGATTAGGGACTTTGTTATACCTCGATGGAGCTTGCTTTGTTTTACTCGATCAGGGAGATTAACTGTTATACTCGATCAGGGGTTTTTTGTTATACTCGAACAGGTGTCTTTGTTATATTGTCGACCAGGGACTTTGTTATATTCGATCAGGGGACTTTTATACTCGATCGGGAACTTTTGTGCCACCTCGTGTGGGCGCTAAGTTATGCTGATCAGAGGACTTTGTTATACTGCGATCAGGGACCTTGTATACTCGATCAGGGACTTTGTTATACTTTCGACCAAGAATTTGTCATACTCGGTTTGGAACTTTATACTCGTTCAGGGCTTTGTTATACTCGACCAGGGACTTTGTTGTACCGATCAAGGGACTTTGGTATGCTGGTCGGGGCTTTAAATCCTTTCGATATAAGGGTTTTTTGTTATACCGATCAAGACTTTGATATACGATCAGAGGACTTTTGTTGCTATACTCGATCAAGGGGACTTTGTTACCCACTCCGATTGGGGGTCTTTGTTATATAGATGGGTGACTTTGTTATATTCGTTCAGGGGACTTTGTTATACTAGATCAAGGGACATTGTAATACTCTGATCCAGGTCCTTTGGTATACTCGATCAAGGGGACTTTGTTATACTCGATCAGAGGACTTGTTATACTTGATTAGAGACTGTTTGTTGCTGCTCATCAGGGGACTTTCTTATACTCGATCAAGGACTTTGTTATACTTGATTAGGGGCCTTTGTTATGCTCCATCAGGGACTTTGTTATACTCGATCAAGGGACATTGTTATACTCGATCGGTTCCTTTGTTATACTCGATCAGGGACTTTTGTTATACTCGATCAGGGACTTTGTTATGCTAATCAGGGACTTTGTTATACTCGATCAGGGGACTTTGTTATACTCTGCAGGGGACTTTGTATACTCGACCAGGACTTTTATTTTCTTTCCGATCAGGGGACTTTGTTATACTAATCGAGGACTTTGTTACTCTCGATCAGGGACTTTTGTTATACTCTACAGGGGGTTTGTTATACTTTCGACTAAGGACTTTGTTATACTCGATCAGGGACATTGTTATGCTCCATCAGGGGACTTTGTTATATACTCGATCAAGGGACTTTGTTATATGATTAGGGCTTTGGTACTTGCTCCATCAGGGGACTTTGTTATACTCGATCAGGGACATTGTTATGTCTCGATCAAGGGTTCCTTTATTGCTCCTCGATCAGGGGACTTTGTTACTTCTCGATCAGGGGACTTTGTTATACTCGATCAGGGACTTTATTACACTCGTCCAGGGGCCCTTTTTGTTATACTCGATCAGAAGGACTTTGTTATACTCGTTGAGACTTTGTTATACTTTCGATTAAGGTCTTTGTTATACTCGATGAGAGGACTATATTATACGATCGAACTTTGTTATACTCGATCAGGACTTTATTACCGCCTCCGATCAGGGCCGCTGTTATACTCGATCAAGAGGACTGTTACTTTTCGATTAAGGAGTTTGTTATACTTTCGATTAGGGGTCTTTGTTATATACTCGACCAAGGACTTTGTTACTTTTCGATGAAGGGACTTTGTTAAACTCGATCAGGGGCCTTTTGTTATAGACGATCAGGTGACTTTGTTACATTCGATCAGGGGACTTTGTTTTGCGATCAGTGGACACTGTTGCTACTCGATCAGGGGACTTTGTTATTCGTTAGGGGACTTTGTTATACTCGAACAGGGGACTTGGTTATACTCGATCAAGGGACTTTTGTTATACTCGATCAGGGACTTTGTTATACTCGATTAGGGGACTTTGTTCGCCTCGATGAAGGGACTTTGTTATCCTCGACCAGGAACTTTGTTGCCACTCGATGGGGACTTTGTTGCTCTTGCTCGATCAGGGGCGCTGTTATGCTCCATCAGGAAGCTGTTATACTCATAAGGGGACTTTTGTTATACTCCGATCAAGATGACTTTTTATGCTCGATTTATACTCAATCAGGGACTTTGTTATACTCGATGAGGGCCTTTGTTTTACTCGATCTGGGAACTTTTATACTCAGGAAGGGACTTTGTTATAGTATAACAAAGTCCTCATCTAACAAAGGCTTCAGTATAACAAAGGTATAACAATGTTATACTCGATCAGGGTACTTTTTTATATTCGACCATAAGACTTTGTTATACTCGATCAGGGGACTTTTTTATACTCGACCGGAGGACTTTCTTATAATCGATCAAGGGATTGTTATACTCGATCAGGGGACTTTGTTATACTCAACCAGAGGACTTTGTTATACTCGAGCAGGGGAGTTTGTTATACTCAATCAGGGGAGTTTGTTATACTCGATTAGGGGCCTTTGTTATACTCATTGAGGGGGCTTTGTTATACTCGACCAGGGCACTTTGTTATACTCGATCAGGGGACTTTTTCTTACTCGATCAGGGCCTTTTGCTATACTCGACTAGGGGACTTTTTTATAATCGATCAGGGGACTTTGTTATGCTCGATATGGGGACTTTGTTATAGTGGGCCAGGGGACTTTTTTATACTCGATAGGGGGAATTTGTTATACTCGATCAAGGGACTTTTGTTATACTCGATCAGGGGACTTTATTATACTCGACCAGGGGCCTTTGTTATACTCGATCACTCGGACTTTGTTATACTCGATAAGGGGACTTTGTTATACTCGATAAGAGGAATTTGCTATACTCGATAAGGGGACTTTGTTATACTCGAACAGGGGACTTTTTTATACTCGACCAGGGGACTTTGTTATACTCGATTAGGCGGCTTTGTTATACTCGATCAGGGGACTTTTTTATACTGGATGAGAGGCCTTTGTTATACTCGATCAGGGGCCTTTGTTATACTAGATCAGGGGACTTTGTTATACTCGATTAGGTGCCTTTTTTTGACTCGATCAGGGGCCTTTGTTATACTCGATCTGAAGACTTTCATATACTCGATCAGGGGACTTTCTCATACTCGAGCAGGGGGCTTTGTTATACTAGATCAGGGGACTTTGTTATACTCGATTAGGGGCCTTTTGTTGACTCGATCAGGGGCCTTTGTTATACTCGATCTGAAGACTTTGATATACTCGATCAGGGGACTTTCTTATACTCGAGCAGGGGGCTTTGTTATTCTCGATCAGGGCCTTTGTTATACTCGACAAGAGGACTTTGTTATACTCGATAAGGAGATATGTTATACTCAATCAGGGGACTTTGTTATACTTGATCAGGGGACTTTGTTATCCTCGACCAAGGGCCTTTGTTATACTCGAATAGAAAACTTTGTTATACTCGACCAGGGGACTTTGTTATACTCAATCAGGGGACTTTGTTATACTCGACAAGAGGACTTTGTTATACTCGACCAGGGGACGTTTTTATAATCGATCAGCGGACTTTGTTATGCTCGATATGGGGACTTTGTTATAGTGGGCCAGGTGACTTTTTTATACTCGATAAGGGGAATTTGTTATACTCGATCAGGGGACTTTTGTTATACTCGATCAGGGGACATTGTTATACTCGACTAGGGGCCTTTGTTATACTCGATCACTCGGACTTTGTTATACTCAATAAGGGGACTTTGTTATACTCGATAAGAGGAATTTGCTATACTCGATAAGAGGACTTTGTTAGACTCGAACAGGGGACTTTGTTATACTCGACCAGGGGACTTTGTTATACTCGATTAGGCGGCTTTGTTATACTCGATCAGGGGACTTTGTTATACTGGATGAGAGGCCTTTGTTATACTCGATCAGGGGCCTTTGTTATACTAGATCAGGGGACTTTGTTATACTCGATTAGGGGCCTTTTTTTGACTCGATCAGGGGCCTTTGTTATACTCGATCTGAAGACTTTGATATACTCGATCAGGGGACTTTCTTATACTCGAGCAGGGGGCTTTGTTATTGTCGATCAGGGGCCTTTGTTATACTCGACAAGAGGACTTTGTTATACTCGATAAGGGGATATGTTATACTCAATCAGGGGACTTTGTTATACTTGATCAGGGGACTTTGTTATCCTCGACCAGGGGCCTTTGTTATACTCGAATAGAAAACTTTTTTATACTCGACCAGGGGACTTTGTTATACTCAACCAGGGAGTTTGTCATACTCGATCAGAGGATATGTTATACTCGATCAGGGGACTTTGTTATACTCGGTTCAGGGGACTTTGTTATACTCGTCCAGTGCGCTTTGTCATATTAGGATCAGGGGACTTCGTTATACTCGATCAGGGGACTTTGTCTTACTCGATCAGGGCCCTTTGTTATACTTGACCAGGGGACTTTGTTGTAATCGATCAGGGAACTTTGTTATGCTCGATATGGGGACTTTGTTTTACTGGGCCAGGGGACTTTTTTATACTCGATCAGCGGATTTTGTTATACTGGGCCAGCGGACTTTTTTGTTCTCGATTAAGGGACTTTGTTATACTCGATCACGGGACTTTTGTTATACTCGATCAGTAGACTTTGTTATACTCGTCCAGGGGGCTTTGTTATAGTAAGATCACTGGATTTTGTTATTCTCGACCAGGGGACTTTGTTATTATCGATCAGGGACTTTGTTATGCTCGATCTGGGGACTTTGTTATACAGGGACAGGAGACTTTGTTATACTCTTTCAGGGGATATGTTATACTCAATCAGGGGACTTTGTTATACTCGATGAGGGGCCTTTGTTTTACTCGATCTGGGAACTTTTTATACTCGGGAAGGGGACTTTGTTATACTCGATCAGGGGACTTTTTTATACTCGACCAGAAGACTTTGTTATTCTCGATCAGGGGACTTTGTTATACTCGCCCAGGGGACTTTTTTATACTTGGCTAATGGACTTTGTTATACTCAATGAGGGGCCTTTGTTATACTCAATCAGTTGACTTTGTTATAATAGACCAGGGGACTTTGTTATACGTGATCAGGGGACTTTTTTATACTCGACCGGAGGACTTTCTTATAATCGATCAGGGGATATGTTATACTCGATCAGGGGACTTTGTTATACTCAACCAGAGGACTTTGTTATACTCGAGCAGGGGACTTTGTTATACTCAATCAGGGGAGTTTGTTATACTCGATTAGGGGCCTTTGTTATACTCGATGAGGGGGCTTTGTTATACTCGACCTGGGCACTTTGTTATACTCGATCAGGGAACTTTGTTATACTCGACTAGGGGAATTTTTTTATAATTAATCAGGGGACTTTGTCATACTCGATCAGTGGGACTGTCCTATATTTGACCAATGGTCTTTGCTATAATCGATGAGGGGTTTTGTTATAATCGATCAGGGGACTTTGTTATACTCGACCAGGGGACTTTGTTATACTCAATCAAGGGACTTTGTCATACTCGACCAGAGGACTTTGTAATACTCGATCAGGGGATATGTTATACTCGATCAGGGGACTTTGTTATACTAGATCAGGGGGCTTTGTTATTCTCGATCAGGGGCCTTTGTTATACTCGACAAGAGGACTTTGTTATACTCGATAAGGGGATATGTTATACTCAATCAGGGGACTTTGTTTTACTTGATCAGGGGACTTTGTTATCCTCGACCAAGGACCTTTGTTATACTCGAATAGAAAACTTTGTTATACTCGACCAGGGGACTTTGTTATACTCAATCAGGGGACTTTGTTATGCTCGATATGGGGACTTTGTTATAGTGGGCCAGGTGAGTTTTTATACTCGATAAGGGGAATTTGTTATACTCGATCAGGGGACTTTTGTTATACTCGATCAGGGGACTTTGTTATACTCGAACAGGGGCCTTTGTTATACTCGATCACTCGGACTTTGTTATACTCGATTAGGGGACATTGTTATACTCGATAAGAGGAATTTGCTATACTCGATAAGGGGACTTTGTTAGACTCGAACAGGGGACTTTGTTATACTCGACCAGGGGACTTTGTTATACTCGATTAGGCGGCTTTGTTATACTCGATCAGGGGACTATGTTATACTGGATGAGGGGCCTTTGTTATACTCGATCAGGGGCCTTTGTTATACTAGATCAGGGGACTTTGTTATACTCGATTAGGGGCCTTTTTTTGACTCGATCAAGGGCCTTTGTTATACTCGATCTGAAGACTTTGATATACTCGATCAGGGGACTTTCTTATACTCGAGCATGGGGCTTTGTTATTGTCGATCAGGGGCCTTTGTTATACTCGACAAGAGGACTTTGTTATACTCGATCAGGGGATATGTTATACTCAATCAGGGGACTTTGTTATACTTGATCAGGTCAGGGGACTTTGTTATACTCGACCAGGGGACTTTGTTTTACTCGACCAGAGGCCTTTGTTATACTCGGTCAGGGGACTTAGTTATACTCAATCAAGGGACTTTGTCATACTCGACCAGAGGACTTTGTAATACTCGATCAGGGGATATGTTATACTCGATCAGGGGACTTTGTTATACTTGATCAGGGGACTTTGTTATACTCGATCAGAGGACTTTGTTATACTCGACCAGGGGCCTTTGTTATACTTGATTAGAAAACTTTGTTATACTCGACCAGGGGAATTTGTTATACTCCACCAGGGACTTTGTCATACAGGGGACATTTTATACTCGATCAGGGGACTTTGATATACTCGGTTCAGGGGACTTTGTTATACTGGAGCAGGGGACTTTGTGATACTCGACCAGGGGACTTTGTTATACTCGATCAGGGGACTTTGTTATACTCGTCCAAGGGACTTTGTTATACTCGATCAGGGACTTTGTTTTACTCGATCAGGGCCCTTTGCTATACACGACCAGGGGACTTTGTTATAATCGATCAGGGGACTTTGTTATGCTCGATATGTGGACTTTGTTATACTGGGCCAGGGGACTTTTTTATACTCGATCAGCGGACTTTGTTATACTGGACCAGCGGACTTTTTTATACTCTATAAAGGGACTTTGTTATACTCCATCAGGGGACTTTTGTTATACTCGATCAGGAGACTTTGTTATACTCGACCAGAGGACTTTGTTATACTCAATCACCGGACTTTGTTATTCTCGATAAAGGGACTTTGTTATACTCGATAAGGGGAATTTGTTATACTAGATAAGGGGACTTTGTTAGACTCGATCAGGGGACTTTGTTATACTCGATGAGGGGCCTTCGTTATACTCGATCAGGTGCCATTGTTATACTAGATCAGGGACTTTGTTATACTCGATTAGGGGACTTTCTTATACTCGAGCAGGGGGCTTTGTTATACTCGATCAGGGTTTTTTGTTATACTCGATCAGGAGGCTTTGTTATACTCGATCAGCGGAATTTGCTATACTCGACCAGGGGACTGTGTTATACTTGATCAGGGGACATTGTTATACTCGACCAGGGGACTTTTTTATACTTGATCAATGGACTTTGTTATACTCGATGAGGGGCCTTTGTTATACTCGATCAGGGGACTTTATTATACTCGACCAGAGGACATTGTTATACTCGATCAGGGGATATGTTATACTCGACCAGGGGACTTTGTATACTCGATCAGAGGACTTTGTTATACACGATCAGGGGACTTTTTTATACTTGACCAATGGACTTTGGTATACTCGATGAGGGGCCTTTGTTTTACTCGATCTGGGGACTTTCTTATACTCGGGAAGGGGACTTTGTTATACTCGATCAGGGGACTTTTTTATACTCGACCAGAGGACTTTGTTATACTCGATCAGGGGACTTTGTTATACTCGACCAGGGGACTTTTTTATACTTGACCAATGGACTTTGTTATACTCAATGAGGAGCCTTTGTTATACTCAATCAGTTCACTTTGTTATAATAGACCAGGGGACTTTGTTATACGCGATCAGGGGACTTTTTTATACTCGACCGGAGGACTTTCTTATAATCTATCAGGGGATATGTTATACTCGATCAGGGGACTTTGTTATACTCAACCAGAGGACTTTGTTATACTCGAGCAGGGGACTTTGTTATACTCAATCAGGGGAGTTTGATATACTCGATTAGGGGCCTTTGTTATACTCGATGAGGGGGCTTTGTTATACTCGACCAGAGCACTTTGTTATTCTCGACCATGGGCCTTTTTTATATTTAATCAGGGGACTTTGTCATACTGGATCAGTGGGACTGTCCTATATTTGACCAATGGTCTTTGCTATACTCGATGAGGGGCTTTTGTTATACTCGATCAGGGGACTTTGTTATACTCAATCAAGGGACTTTGTCATACTCGACCAGAGGACTTTGTAATACTCGATCAGGGGCATTTCTTATACTCGATCAGGGGCTTTTGTTATACTAGATCAAGGGACTTTGTTATACTCGATTAGTGGCCTTTTTTGGACTCGATCAGGGACCTTTGCTATACTCGATCAGGGGACTTTGTTATTCTTGATCAGGGGACTTTCTTATACTCGAGCAGGGGGCTTTGTTATTCTCGACCAGGGGACTTTGTTATACTCGACCAGAGGCCTTTGTTATACTCGGTCAGGGAATTTGTTATAACCGATCAGGGGACTTTGTTATGCTCGATCTGGGGACTTTGTTATAATGGGCCAGGGGACTTTGTTAGACTCGATCAGGGGGCTTTGTTATACTCGATCAGAGGACTTTGTTATATTCGTCCAGGGAGCTTTTTTATACTCGATCAGGGGACTTTGTTATACTCGATCAGGAGACTTTTTCTTACTCGATCAGGGCCTTTTGCTATACTCGACCAGGGGACTTTTTTATAATCGATCAGGGGACTTTGTTAAGCTCGATATGGGGACTTTGTTATAGTGGGCCAGGGGACTTTTTTATACTCGATAAGGGGAATTTGTTATACTCAATCAGGGTACTTTTGTTATACTCGATCAGGGGACTTTGTTATACTCGACCAGGGGCCTTTGTTATACTCGATCAATCGGACTTTCTTATAATCGATAAGGGGACTTTGTTATACTCGATAAGAGGAATTTGGTATACTCGATAAGGGGACTTTGTTAGACTCGAACAGGGGACTTTGTTATACTCGACCAGGGGACTTTGTTATACTCGATTAGGCGGCTTTGTTATACTCGATCAGGGGACTTTGTTATACTGGATGAGAGGCCTTTTTTATACTCGATCAGGGGCCTTTGTTATACTAGATCAGGGGACTTTGTTATACTCGATTAGGGGCCTTTTTTGACTCGATCAGGGGCCTTTGTTATACTCGATCTGATGACTTTGATATAATCGATCAGGGGACTTTCTTATACTTGAGCAGGGGGCTTTGTTATTCTCGATCAGGGGCCCTTGTTATACTCGACAAGAGGACTTTGTTATACTCGATAACGGGATATGTTATACTCAATCAGGGGACTTTGTTTTACTTGATCAGGGGACTTTGTTATCCTCGACCAAGGACCTTTGTTATACTCGAATAGAAAACTTTGTTATACTCGACCAGGGGACTTTGTTATACTCAATCAGGGGACTTTGTTATGCTCGATATGGGGACTTTGTTATAGTGGGCCAGGTGACTTTTTTATACTCGATAAGGGAATTTGTTATACTCGATCAGGGGACTTTTGTTATACTCGATCAGGGGACTTTGTTATACTCGACCAGGGGCCTTTGTTATACTCGATCACTCGGACTTTGGGATGACTTTGTTATACTCGATAAGAGAATTTGCTATACTCGATAAGGGGACTTTGTTAGACTCGAACAGGGGACTTTGTTATACTCGACCAGGGGCCTTTGTTATACTCGATCACTCGGACTTTGTTATACTCGATCAGGGGACTTTGTTATACTGGATGAGAGGCCTTTGTTATACTCGATCAGGGGCTTTGTTATACTAGATCAGGGGACTTTGTTATACTTGATTAGGGTCCTTTTTTGACTCGATCAGGGGCCTTTGTTATACTCGATCTGAAGACTTTGATATACTCGATCAGGGGACTTTCTTATACTCGAGCAGGGGGCTTTGTTATTCTCGATCAGGGGCCTTTGTTATACTCGACAAGAGGACTTTTTTGTACTCGATAAGGGGATATGTTATACTCAATTAGGGGACTTTGTTATACTTGATCAGGGGACTTTGTTATCCTCGACCAGGGGCCTTTGTTATACTCGAATAGAAAACTTTTTTATACTCGACCAGGGACTTTGTTATACTCAACCAGGGACTTTGTCATACTCGATCAGAGGATATGTTATACTCGATCAGGGGACTTTGTTATACTCGGTTCAGGGGACTTTGTTATACTCGTCCAGTGCGCTTTGTCATATTAGGATCAGGGGACTTTGTTATACTCGATCAGGGGACTTTGTATTACTCGATGAGGGCCCTTTGTTATACTTGACCAGGGGACTTTGTTGTAATCGATCAGGGAACTTTGTTATGCTCGATATGGGGACTTTGTTATACTGGGCCAGGGGACTTTTTTCTACTCGATCAGCGGACTTTGTTATACTGGGCCAGCGGACTTTTTTATTCTCGATTAAGGGACTTTGTTATACTCGATCAGGGGACTTTTGTTATACTCGATCAGTAGACTTTGTTATACTCGTCCAGGGGGCTTTGTTATAGTAAGATCACTGGACTTTGTTATACTCTTTCAGGGGATATGTTATACTCAATCAGGGGACTTTGTTATACTCGATCAGGGGACTTTGTTATACTCGACCAGGGGACTTTTTTATACTTGACCAATGGACTTTGTTATACTCAATGAGGGGCCTTTGTTATACTCAATCAGTTGACTTTGTTATAATAGACCAGGGGACTTTGTTATACGCGATCAGGGGACTTTTTTATACTCGACCGGAGGACTTTCTTATAATCGATCAGGGGATATGTTATACTCGATCAGGGGACTTTGTTATACTCAACCAGACGACTTTTTTATACTCGAGCAGGGGACTTTGTTATACTCAATCAGGGGAGTTTGTTATACTCGATTAGGGGCCTTTGTTATACTCGATGAGGGGGCTTTGTTATATTCGACCAGGGCACTTTGTTATACTCGATCAGGGAACTTTGTTAAACTCGACTAGGGGACTTTTTTATAATTAATCAGGGGACTTTGTCATACTCGATCAGTGGGACTGTCCTATATTTGACCAATGGTCTTTGCTATACTCGATGAGGGGCTTTTGTTATACTCGATCAGGGGACTTTGTTATACTCGACCAGGGGACTTTGTTATACTCAATCAAGGGACTTTGTCATACTCGACCAGAGGACTTTGTAATACTCGATCAGGGGATATGTTATACTCGATCAGGGGACTTTGTTATACTTGATCAGGGGACTTTGTTATACTCGATCAGAGGACTTTGTTATACTCGACCAGGGGCCCTTGTTATATTTGATTAGAAAACTTTGTTATACTCGACCAGGGGAATTTGTTATACTCCACCAGGGACTTTGTCATACAGGGGACATTTTATACTCGATCAGTGGGACTGTCCTATATTTGACCAATGGTCTTTGTTATACTCGTTCAGGGGACTTTGTTATACTCGGTTCAGGGGACTTTGTTATACTCGATCAGGGGCTTTGTTATACTCGTCCAAGGGACTTTGTTATATTCGATCAGGGGACTTTGTTTTACTCGATCAGGGCCCTTTGCTATACACGACCAGGGGACTTTGTTATAATTGATCAGGGGACTTTGGACTTTGTTATACTCGACCAGGGGCCTTTGTTATACTTGATTAGAAAACTTTGTTATACTCGACCAGAATTTGTTCTACTCCACCAGGACTTCCTGGGAGTGTCAGGGGTGTACCTAGGAGAATCGGAGGTTTACCTGGGAGTGTCGGAGTTGTACCTGGGAGTGTTAGACGTGTATCAGGGAGTGTCAGAGGTGTACATGGGAGTATCAGAGGTGTACCTTGGAGTGTCTGAGGTGTACCTGGGAGTGCCAGAGGTGTGCCTGGGAGTGTCAGAGGTGCACTTGGGAGTGTCAGAGGTGCTCCTTGGAGTGTCTGAGGTGTACCTGGGAGTGTCAGAGGTGTACCTGGGAGTGTCAGAGGTGTATCTGGGAGTGTCAGTGGTGTACCTGGGAGTGTCAGAGGTGTACCTGGAAGTTTCAGAGATGTACCTGGGAGTGTCAGAGGTGTATCTGGGAGTGGCGGACGTGTACCTGGGAGTGTCAAAGGTGTAACTGGGAGTGTCATAGGTGTACCTGGGAGTGTCATGGGTGTGCCTGGGAGTGTCAGCGGTGTACCTGGGGTTTCAGAGGTGTGCCTGGGAGTGTCAGGGGTTACCTGGGAGTGTCGGAGGTGTACCTGGGGTGTCAGAGGTGTGCCTGGGGAGCATCAGAGTGTACCTGGGAGTGTCAGAGGTGTACTTGGGAATGTCAGAGGTATACCATGTGGTGTCAGTGAAGTACCTGGGAGTCTCAAGGTGTGCCTGGGAGTATCGGAGGTGTACCTGGGAATATCGGAGGTGTACCTAGGAGTGTCAGAGATGTACCTCGGTGTCAGAGGTGTACCTGGGAGTGTCAGAGGTGTACCTGGGTGTGAGGTGTACCTGGGAATATCGGAGGTGTACCTGGGGTGTCAGAGATGTACCTGGGAGACTCCAAAGGTGTACCTGGGAGTGTCAGAGGAGTACCTGGGAGTGTCAGGGGTGTACCTGGGAGTATCGGGTGTACCTGGGAGTATCAGGTGTACCTAGGGTGTCAGAGATGTGCCTGGGAGTCTCAAGGTGCCTGGGAGTGTCAGAGGTACCTGGGAGTGTCGAGGTGTACCTGGGGTATCGGAGGTGTGCCTGGGAGTATAGGAGGTGTACCTGGGAGTGTCAGAGGTGTACCTGGGATTGTCAGTGTAACTGGGAGTGTCGGAGGTGTAACTGGGTATGTTAGAGGTGTACCAGGGAGTGTCAGTGGAGTACGTGGGAGTCTCAAAGGTGTACCTGGGAGTATCAGAGGTGTACCTGGGAGTATCGGAGGTGTGCTGAGTGTCACAGGAGTACCTGGGATTGTCAGAGGTGTACCTGGCAGTGTCACAGCTGTACCTGGGAGTGTCAGAGGGTACCAGGGAGTGTCAGAGGAATACCTAGGAGTGTCAGAGGTGTACCTGGGAGTGTCAGAGGTGTACCTAGGGGTATCATGGTTTGCCTGGTGTCGGAGTTGTACCTGGGAGTGTCGGAGGCGGACCTGGGGGTGTGAGGTGTACCTGGGAGTATCAGAGGCGTGCCTGGGAGTGTCAGAGGTCTACCTTAGAGTGTCGGGTTGTACCTGGGAGTGTTAGACGTGTATCAGGGAGTGATAGAGGAGTACCTAGTAGTGTAGAGGTGTACCTGGGAGTGTGAGAAGTGTACCTGGGAGTGTCTGGGGTGTACCTGGGGTGTCAGAGGTGTACCTGGGAGTGTAGGGGTGTACCTAGGAGTATCGGAGGTTTACCGGAGTGTCGGAGTTTATGGGTGTTGGACTGTATCAGGGAGTGTCAAGGTGTACCTGGGAGTTTCAGAGGTGTACCTGGGGGTGTCTGAGGTGTACCTGGGAGTGTGAGGAGGTGCCTGGGGAGTGTGAGGTGTACCGGGTGTATCGGAGGTGTACCTGGGAATATCGGAAGGTGTACCTGGGAGTGTCAGAGATGTACCTGGGAGACTCAAGGTGTACCTGGGAGTGTCAGAGGAGTACCTGGGAGTGTCGAGGTGTACCTGGGAGTATCGGAGGTGTACCTGGGAGTATCGGAGGTGTGCCTGGGAGTGTCAGAGATGTACCTGGGAGTCTCAAGGTGTACCTGGGGTGTCAGAGGAGTACCTGGGAGTGTCCAGGGTGTACCTGGGAGTATCGGAGGTGTACCTGGGAGTATAGGAGGTGTACCTGGGAGTGTCAGAGGTGTACCTGGGATTGTCAGGGTGTAACTGGGAGTGTCAGGTGTAACTGGGTATGTTAGAGGTGTACCAGGGAGTGTCAGTGGGTACCTGGAGTCTCAAAGTGTACCTGGGAGTATCAGAGGTGTACCTGGGAGTATCGGAGGTGCACTTGCGAGTGTCACAGGAGTACCTGGGATTGTCAGAGGTGTACCTGGCAGTGTCACCAGCTGTACCTGGGAGTGTCAGAGAGGAGTACCAGGGAGTGTCAGAGGAATACCTAGGGGTGTCAGAGGTGTACCTGGGGTGTCAGAGGTGTACCTAGGAGTATCATAGGTTTACCTGGGAGTGTCGAGTTGTACCTGGAGTGTCAGGAGGACCTGGGAGTGTCAGAGGTGTACCTGGGAGTATCAGAGGCGTGCCTGGGAGTGTCAGAGGTCTACCTTAGAGTGTCGGAGTTGTACCTGGGAGTGTTAGACGTGTATCAGGGAGTGATAGAGGAGTACCTAGTAGTGTTAGAGGTGTACCTGGGAGTGTGAGAAGTGTACCTGGGAGTGTCTGGGGTGTACCTGGGAGTGTCAGAGGTGTACCTGGGAGTGTCAGGGGTGTACCTAGGAGTATCGGAGGTTTACCTGGGAGTGTCGGAGTTGTACCTGGGAGTGTTAGACGTTATCAGGGAGTGTCAAGGTGTACCTGGGAGTTTCAGAGGTGTACCTGGGAGTGTCTGAGGTACCTGGGAGGTCAGAGGTGTGCCTGGGAGTGTCAGAGGTGCACTGGAGTGTCAGAGGTGCTCCTTGGAGTGTCTGAGGTGTACCTGGGAGTGTCAGAGGTGTACCTTGAGTGTCAGACGGCACCTGGGAGGCTGGTGTATCTGGGAGTATCAGAGGTGTACCTGGGAGGTCAGAGGTGTACCTGGGAGTTTCAGAGATGTACCTGGGAGTGTCAGAGGTGTGCCTGGAGCAGAGGTGCACTCTGGGAGTATCGGAGGTGTACCTGGGAGTATCGGAGGTACCTGGGAGTGTCAGAGGTGTACCTGGGAGTATCGGAGGTGTACCTGGGAGTATCGGAGGTGTACCTGGGAGGTGAGAGGTGTACCTGGGAGTGTCGGAGGTGTACCTGGGAGTGTGAGAAGTGTAATTGGGAGTGTCGGAGGTATACCTGGGAGTGTCGGAGGTGTCCCTGGGAGTGTCAGAGGTGTACTTGGGAGTGTCAGAGGTGCATCGGGAGTGTGGGAGGTGTACCTGGAGTGTCGGAGGTGACCTGCAAGTGTAAGAAGTGTACCGGAGTGTCGGAGGTGTACCTGGGAGGTCGAAGGTATCTGGGAGTGTCCGAGTTGTACCTGGGAGGTAGACGTGTATCAGGGAGTGACAGAGGAGTACCTAGTAGTGTTAGAGGTGTACCTGGGAGTGTGAGAAGTGTACCTGGGAGTGTCTGGGGTGTACCTGGGAGTGTCAGAGGTGTACCTGGGAGTGTTAGGACGTGTATCAGGGAGTGTCAGAGGTGTACATGGGAGTGTCGGAGTTGTACCTGGGAGTGTTAGACGTATCAGGGAGTCAGAGGTGTACCTGGGAGTGTCAGAGGTGTATCTAGGGAGTGTCAGAGGTGTACCTGGGGGTGTCAGAGGTACATGGGAGTATCAGTTGTACCTGGGAGTGTCGGAGGTGTACCTGGGAGTGTCACAGGTGTACCTGGGAGGTCAGAGGTGTACCTGGGAGGTCAGAGATGTACCTGGGATTGTCAGGTGTAACTGGGAGTGTCGGAGGTGTAACTGGGCAGTCAGAGGTGTACCCGGGAGGGTCAGGAGTACCTACCTGGGAGTCTCAAAGGTGTACCTGGGAGTATCAGAGGCCTGGGAGTACCGGAGGTGTACTGGGAGTGTCACAGGAGGCCTGGGATTGTCAGAGGTGTACCTGGCAGTGTCAGAGGTGTACCTGGGAGTGTCAGAGGAGTACCAGAGGATGTCAGAGGAATACCTAGGAGTGCAGAGGTACCTGGAGTGTCAGACGTGCCTGGGAATGTCAGAGGTATACCAGGGAGTGTCAGTGAAGTACCTGGGAGTCTCAAAGGTGTACCTGGGAGTATCGGAGGTGTACCTGGGAATGTCGGCGGTGTACCTGGGAATATCGGAGGTGTACCAGGAGTGCCAGAGTTGTGCCTGGGAGTCTCAGAGGAACCAGGGAGTGTTAGAGGAGTACCTGGGAGTGTCAGAGATGTACCTGGGATTGTCAGGGGTGTAACTGGGAGTGTCGGAGGTGTAACTGGGTATGTCAGAGGTGTACCAGGGAGTGTCAGTGGAGTACCTGGGAGTCTCAAAGGTGTACCTGGGAGTATCAGAGGTGTACCTGGGAGTATCGGAGGTGTACTTTGGGAGTGTCACAGGAGTACCTGGGATTGTCAGAGGTGTACCTGGCAGTGTCAGAGGTGTACCTGGGAGTGTCAGAGGAGTACCAAGGAGTGTCAGAGGAATACCTAGGAGTGTCAGAGGTGTACCTGGGAGTGTCAGAGGTGTACCTAGGAGTATCATAGGTTTACCTGGGAGTGTCGGAGTTGTACCTGGGAGTGTCGGAGGCGGACCTGGGAGTGTCAGAGGTGTACCTGGGAGTATCAGAGGCGTACCTGGGAGTGTCAGAGGTCTACCTTAGAGTGTCAGGGTGTACCTAGGAGCATCGGAGGTTTACCTGGGAGTGTCGGAGTTGTACCTGGGAGCAGTAGACGTATCAGGGAGTGTCAGAGGTGTACCTGGGAGGTCAGAGGTGTACCTTGGAGTGTCAGAGGTGTACTGGGAGTGTCAGAGGTGTATCTGGGAGCATGGGAGGTGTACCTGGGAGTGTCAGAGGTGTACCTGGGAGTTTCAGAGCTGTACCTGGGAGAGTCAGAGGTGTACCTGGGAGTCAGAGGTGTACCTGGGAGTATCGGAGGTGTACCGGAGTATCGGAGGTGTACCTGGGAGGTCAGAGGTGTACCTGGGAGTATCGGAGGTACCTGGGAGTATCGGAGGTGTACCTGGGAGTGTCAGAGGTGTACCTGGGAGTCCCAGAGGTGAACCAGGGAGTAGAGGAGTACCTGGAGTGTCAGAGATGTACCTGGGAGGATTGAAGGTACCTGGGAGTATCGGAGGTGTACCTGGGAGTGTCAGAGGTGTACCTGGGAGTATCAGAGGTGTACCTGGGAGGTCAGAGGTGTATTGGGAGTGTCAGGGGTGTAACTGGGAGTCTCGGGAGGTGTAACTGGGAATGTCAGAGGTGTACCAGGGAGTGTAAGTCGAGTACCTGGGAGTCTCAAAGGTGTACCTGGGAATATCGGAGGTGTACCTGAATTGTCAGAGGTACCTGAGTGTCAGAGGTACCTGGGAGGTCAGAGGTGTACTGGGAGTGTCGGAGGTGTACCTGGGAGGTGAGAAGTACCTGGGAGGTCGGAGGTGTACCCAGAGTATTGGAGGTGTACCTGGCACAGTGTACCGACAGAGGTGTGCCAGGGAATGTCAGTGGAGTACCTGGGGAGGCAGAGGTGTACATGGAGTGTCAAAGGTGTACCTGGGAGTGTCAGAGGTACCTGGGAGTGTCAGAGATGTACATGGGGGTGTCAGCGGTGTACCTAGGGAGTGTCGGAGGTGTACCTGGAAGTGTGAGGAAGTGTACCTGGGAGTGTCGGAGGTGTACCTGGGAGTGTCGGAGGTACCTGGGAGGTCAGAGGTGTACTTAGGGAGGTCAGAGGCATACCTGGTAGTGTCAGAGGCACTTGGGAGTGTCAGAGGTGCTCCTTGGAGTGTCTGAGGTACCTGAAGTGTCAGAGGTGTATCCGGGAGGTCGGACATGTACCTGAGCACCAGGAAGTCAGTGGGAGTACTTGGGAGTGTCAGAGGTGTACCTGGGTGTCAGAGGTGTACCCTGGAGGCCAGAGGTGTACCTGGGAGTGTCAGAGGCCTGGAGTGTCGGAGGTGTACCTGGGAGTGTGAGAAGCGGCACCTGGAGATGTCGGAGGTGTACCTGGGGAGTGTCGGAGTGTGTACCCGGCAGTGTCAGCGGTGTACCTGCGAGTGTCAGAGGTGTGCCAGGAATGTCAGGTGGAGTACCTGGGAGGCCAAAGGTGTACCTGGGGAGTGTCAGGAGGCCTGGAGGCTGGGAGGCATGGGAGTGTCAGAGTACTGGCAGTGTTGAAGTGGGCCTGGGAGTGCTGAAGTGGCACCCAGAGAGATCGGGAGGTGTACCTGGGAGGGCCCAGAGGCCAGGGAATGTCATTGAAGCACGGGAGGTCAGTGTACCTGGGAGGTCAGAGGTGTACCTGGGAGTGTCAAAGGTGTACCTGGAGTGTCAGGATGTGTACTTGGAAAGTCACAGGTGTGGCCTGGGAGTGTCAGAGGCACTGGGGAGTGTCAGCGGTGTACCTGAGCATGAGGTACTGGGAGGTAGAGAAGTGTAATCATGAGTGTCGGAGGTGATACCTGGGAGGCCTAGGAGGTGTCCCTGGGAGTGTCAGAGGTGCATTTGCGAGTGTCCGAGGTGTACCTGGGAGTGTCAGAGGTGTACCTGGGAGTGTCGGAGGTGTACCTGCAAGTGTAAGAAGGGCCCTGAGTGCCGGGAGGTACTGGGAGTGTCGGTGTACCTGGGAGTGTCTGGAGTTGTACCTGGGAGTGTTAGACGTGTAACAGGGAGTGACAGAGGAGTACCTAGTAGTGTTAGGAGGTGTACCTGGGAGTGTGAAAAGTGTACCTGGGAGGTTCTTGGGTACTGGGAGTGTCAGAGTTGTACCTGGGAGTGTTAGGACGTATCAGGGAGTGTCAGAGGTGTACATGGAGTGTCGGTGTTGTACCTGGGAGTGGCAGTAGACGTGTATCAGGGAGTGTCAGAGGGCAGAGCACCAGAGGTACCTGGGAGTGTCTGAGGTGTACCTGGAGTGTCAGGAGGTGGTGCCTGGGAGTGTCAGGAGGTGCACTTGGAGTGGCAGAGGTGCTCCTTGGAGTGTCTGAGGCACCTGGCGTCAGAGGTATCTGGGAGTGTCAGGTACCTGGGAGTCTCAGAGGTGAACCAGGGAGTGTTAGAGAGTACCTGGGAGGCCAGGTGCAATGGGAGCACGGGAGGTACCTGGGAGACGGAGGTGTACCTGGGAGTGTCAGAGGTGCAATTTGGGAGCATCAGAGGTACCTGGAGCAACAGAGGTGTACTTGGGAGTGTCAGGGGTGTAACTGGGAGTTCTCGGGAGGTGTAATCAATGTCAGAGGTGTACCAGGGAGTGTAAGCCGAGTACCCGGGAGTTCTCAAAGGTGTACCTGGGAATATCGGGAGTGTGCATGGGAATATCGGAGGTGTACCTGGGAGTGTCAGAGGTGTACCTGGGAGTGTCGGAGGTGCACTGGAGTTTCAACAGGAGCACCTGGGAGTGTCAGAGGTACCTGGAAGTGTCAGAGGTGTACCTTGGAGTGTCAGAGGTGTACCTGGGAGTGTCAGAGAGGTGTACCTGGGAGTGTCGGAGGTGTACCTGGGGAGTGTGAGATGTGTACCTGGGAGCCGGAGGTGTACCTAGAGCAATGTGGAGGTGTACCTGGCAGGCTGGGGCGGTGTACCTGGGAGTGTCAGAGGTGTGCCAGGGAATGCTGCAGGAGTACCTGGGAGGTCAGAGGTGCACATGGGAGTGCTGCTGTGTACCTGGGAGGCCAGAGGTGTACCTGGGAGTGTTGGGAGATGTGGCCTGGGGGTTGGGCGGGCGCATTTCCAGGAGAAAGTCGGAGGTGTACCTGGGAGGCAGGGCGGTACCTGAGTGCCTGAGGCCTGGGAGTAAGTCGAGGTACTTGGGAGTGTCAGAGGTGGGAGTGTCAGAGGTATACTCAGTGTCAGAGGTGCAACCCGAGGCTCTGAGGTTTACCTGGGAAGTGTCAGAGGGATCTGGGAGGTCGGGATGTACCTGGGAGGTCAGGGCAAAATGCTCAGGAAAGTCAGTGGAGTAATGGGAGTGTCAGAGGTACCTGGGAGGTTGTAGGTGTGGGCCTGAGTGCCTGGAGGTGTACCTGGGAGTGTCAGAGGTACCTGGGAGTGTCGGAGGTGTGGGAGTGTGAGAAGGCACCTGGGAGATGTCGGAGGTGTACCTGGGAGTGTCGGAGGTGCACCTGGCAGTGTCATGGTGTACGTCAGACAAACAGGAACGTCAGTGAGCACCTGGGAGTGTCAACAAAGGTGTACCTGGGAGGTCAGAGGTACCTGGGAGGTCAGAGGTGCAGATGGGAGCACAGAGGTGCACTGGCAGTGTCGAAGGTGTACCAGAGTGTCATGGTGCACCTGGGAGCACGGGAGGTGTACCTGGGGAGTGTCAGAGGTGCCAGGAACACAGCTGGGCCAAAGGCACACCCAGAGTGTCAGAGGTGTACCGGGGAGTGTCACAGTGTGTCTGAGTGTCAGATGTGTACCTGGGAGAGACACAGGTGTACTTGGAGCAAGCCAGGAGGTGTACCTGGGAGGCCATGGTGTACCTGGGAGTAAGCGGAGGTAACTGGGAGTGTGAGAAGTGTAACTGCTGGGAGCAAGCCTGGAGGCATACTGGGAGTGACGGAGGTATTCTGGGAGTGTCAGAGGTGTACTTGGGAATGTCAGAGGTGTACCTGGGAGTGTTTGAGGTACCTGCAAGTGTAAGAAGGCACTCTGGGAGTGTCGGAGGTAACTGGGAGGCCGAAGGTGTACCTGGGAGTGTCTGAGTTGTACCTGGAGAGGCTAGACGTATCAGGAGTGACAGAGGAGCACCTAGTAGTGTTAGAGGTGCACCTGGGAGGTAGTGCACTGGGGAGTGCTGGGGTGTACCTGGGAGTGTCAGAGGTGTACCTGGGTTGATAGACGGGGAGTGTCAGGAGGTGCACATGGAGGTCGGAGTTGTACCTGGGAGCAGCACGGTATCAGGGAGTGTCAGAGGTGTACATGGGAGTATCAGAGGTGCACCTGGGAGGCCTGAGTGTGCCTGGGAGTGCCAGAGGTGTGCCTGGGAGGTCAGAGGTGCACTTGGGAGAGGCAGAGGTGCTCCATGGAGTGGTCTGAGGTGTACCTGGGAGTGTCAGGAGGTGGTATCTGGGAGGTTGGGAGGTGTACCTAGGGGTGTCAGAGGTGCAAGGCGGGGAGCATCAGAGGTGTACCTGGGAGTGTCTGAGGTGTACCTGGGAGTGCCAGAGGTGCCTGGGAGTGTCAGGAGGTGCACTTGGAGTGTCAGAGGTGTCCTTGAGTTTGAGGTGCACCTGGGAGGTCAGAGGTTTACCTGGGAGCCTGGAGGCAAAACTTGGGGGCAGTCAGAGGTGTATCTGGGAGAGCATCAGAGGTGTACCTGGGAGTGTCAGAGGAAGGATGAGTTTCAGAGATGCACGGGAGTGTCAGAGGTGTATCTGGGAGTGGCGGACGTGTACCTGGGAGTGCAACTGGATGTCAGGAGGTGCACCTGGGGAGTGTCGGAGGTGTACCTGGGAGTGTCACAGAGCACCTGGGATTGTCAGAGGGCACCTGGCAGTGTCAGAGTTGTACCTGGGAGCAAGCCAGAGGTGTACCTGAAGTGTCAGAGGGGCACCATGGAGGTCAGAGGTGGCACTGGGAGTGCCAGAGGTATCTGGGAGCAAGCTGGGGTAAATGGAAAGCCAGAGGTGTACATGGGAGTATCAACACGGTACCTGGGAGTGTCTGAGGTGTACCTGGGAGTGCCAGAGGTGTGCCTGAGTGTCAGGAGGTGCACTTGGGAGGTCAGAGGTTCTCCTTGAGTATGTCTGAGTGCACCTGGGAGGCCAGAGGTTTACCTGGGAGGCCAGAGGTGTGCCTGGGGAAGCCTGTGAGGTGTGCATCTGGGAGCATCAGAGGTGTACCTGGGAGGTCAGGAGGTGTACCTGGGAGTGTCAGAGATGTACATGGGGGTGTCAAGTGAAAATTTAGGAGTGTCGGAGGTGTACCTGGAAGCGTGAGAAGTGTACCTGGGAGTGTTTGAGGTGTACCTGGGAGTGCCTGAGGTGTACCTGGGAGGTGTCGGAGGTGTACCTGGGAGTGTCAGAGGTGTACTTAGGAGGCCAGAGGTGCTGCCTGGGTAGTGTCAGAGGTGCACTTGGGAGGCTGGGAGGTGCCTCGGAGTGTCTGGAGGTGTACCTGGAAGTGTCAGAGGTGCATTCGGGAGTGTCGACATGTACCCGGGAGTGTCAGGGTGTACCAGGGAAAGTCGGTGGAGCACTTGGGAGTGTCAGGAGTGAACCTGGGAGCATGTCAGAGGCACCCTGGAGTGTCAGGAGGTGTACCTGGGAGGTCAGAGGCACCTGGGAGGTCGGAGGTGTACCTGGGAGGTGAGAAGTGTACCTGGAGAGTCTGAGGTGTACCTGGAGTGAGAAACTGCAGCAAGCCGTGAGCGGTGTACCTGGAGAGTGTCAGAGGTGTGCCAGGGAATGTCAGGAGTACCTGGGAGTGCCAAAGGTGTACCTGGAGGTCAGGAGGTTTACCTGGGAGTGTCAGAGGTACATGGGAGTGTCAGGAGGTGTACCTGGAGTGCAGCGGTGTACCTGGGAGTGTCAGAGGGCACCTGGGAGTATCGGAGGTGCTAGGAAACAGTGAGCACTGGGAGGTCAGAGGTACATGGGAGTGTCAAAGGTGCACCTGAGAGTGTCAGAGGTGTACCTGGGAGTGTCAGAGATGCACCTGGGGTGTCACAGTACCTAGGAGGTCGGAGGTGCACCTGGGAGGCAGGCCTGGAGTGTCGGGAGGGCACCTGGAGTGCCGAGGTACCTGGGAGGTCAGAGGTGTACTTAGGAGTGTCAGAGGTTCTGTAGTGTCAGAGGCACCTTGGAGGCCTGAGGTTTACCTGAAGCAAGTCAGAGGTGGCCCGGAGCAAGCCGACATGTACCTGGGAGTGTCAGGTGTACCAGGGAGTGTCAGAGTTGTGCTTGGGGAATCCGTGGGTACCTGGGGAGTGTCAAAAGGTGTACCCTAGGTGTCAGAGAATTGACACCAGAGATGTCCAGAGGTGTACATGGGGAGTGTCAGAGTGTGCCTGGCAGTGTCAGCGGTGTACTTAAGTGTCAGCAGTGCCTGGGAGTATCAGGTGTGCCTGGGGTGTCAGAGGTGTGTAGGGAATGTCATTGAAGTGCCTGGGCTATCAAGGTGTGCCTGGGAGTGTCAGGGGTGTATCTAGAATTAACCAAGGGGTGTGCCTTGGGTGTCGGAATGTGTACCTGGGGAGAGACACAGGTGTGCAAGTGTCAGAGGTGTGCCTGGGGAGTGTCAGCGGTGTGCCTGGGGAGTGTCGGAGGTGTGCCTGGGGTGAGAGTGTGTGGGGTGTCGGGAGGTATGCCTGTAGAGTGGCAGGTATCCTGGGAGTGTCAGGGTGTGCCAGGAATGTCAGAGTGTGCTTATGAGGGTGTGGAGATGTGCAAGTGTAGAGTGTGCTTAGAGTGTCAGGTGTGCCTGGGGTGTCAAGAGGTGTGCCTGGGGAATGTCCCAGTTGTGCCTGGGGTGTTGGGCGTGTCAGGGGTGACAGGAGGAGTGCCTGGTAGTGTTAGAGGTGTGCCTGGGGAGTGTGAATGTGCCTGGGTGTCTGGGTGTACCAGGTGTCAGAGGTGTGCAGAATTGACAGACGCGTGTGTCAGAGTGTCAGAGGTGTGCATGGGGAGTGTCGGAGTTGTACCTGGGAGTGTTAGACGTGTATCAGGGAGTGTCAGGGGTGTACATGGGGAGTATCAGAGGTGTGCCTGGGGTGTCTGGTGTACCTGGGGTGCCAGGAGGTGTGCCTGGGGTGTCAGAGGTGCACTTGGGGTGGCAGAGGTGCTCCATGGGTGTCTGTGGCCTTGGGAATGTCAGAGGTGTATCTGGGATTGTCCCGGAGGTGTACCTGGGGGTGTCAGGGTGTGCATGGGGAGTATCAGAGGTGTGCCTGGGGAGTGTCTGAGGTGGCAAGTTGCCCAGAGGTGTGCCTGGGGTGTCAGAGGAATTGCACTTGGGAGTGTCAGGAGGTGCTCGCTGGAGTTTCTGAGGTGTGCCTGGGGTGTCAGGGGTTTGCCTGGGAGTGTCAGAGGAGTGTGCCTGGGGGTGTCAAGGGTGTATCTGGGGAGTATCAAGGGTGTACCTGGGAGTGTCAGGGAATTGTGCATGGGAGTTTCAGAGATGTGCCTGGGGAGTGTCAGAGGTGTATCTGGGGTGGCGGACGTGTACCAAGTGTCAAAGGTGTGACTGGGGGTGTCAGGAGGTGTGCACAGAGTGTCAGGAGGTGGCACTGGGGTGTCACAGGGTGCCTGGGATTGTCAGAGGTGCCTGGCAGTGTCAGAGTTGTACCTGGGAGTGTCAGGTGTGCCTGGAAGTGTCAGGGGTGTACCTTCGAGAGGTGTCAGGGGTGTGCCTGGGAGTGTCAGAGGAGATGTATCTAGAGTGTCAGAGGTGTGCCTCAGAGTGTCAGAGAGGTGTGCATGGGGAGTATCAGAGGTGTGCACCAGGAGTGTCTGAGGTGTGCCTGCAAGTGTCAGAGTGTGCCTAAGTGTCAGAGGTGCACTTGGGGTATCAGAGGTTCTCCTTGCTGGAGTGTCTATCATCAGAGGTGTACCTGGGAGTGACTGAGGGGTGTACCTGGGAGGCCAAGAGGCCTGGGAGGCCAGAGGTGCACTGGGAGTGCCCAATGGGGTTCTCCTGGAGTGTCTGAGGCAACCTGGAGCAAGTCAGAGGTTCACCTGGGAGGTCAGAGGTGTACCTGGGGTGTCAGGAGGTGTATCTGGGAGTATCAGAGGTGTACCTGAAAGTGTCAGAGGTGTACCTGGGAGGCTCGAGATGCATGGGTGTCTGGGGCACAGGGAGGTCGGAGGTGTACCTGAAGTGTGAGAAGGACCTGGGAGTGTCGGAGGTGTACCTGGGAGTGTCGGAGGTGTACCTGGGAGTGTCGGAGGTGCACCTGGGAGGTCAGGAGGTGCACTTAGGAGTGTCAGAGGCATACCTGGGAGTGTCAGAGGTGCACTTGGGAGTGTCAGAGGTGCTCTTGGAGTGTCTGAGGTGTACCTGGAAGGTCAGAGGTGTATCTGGGAGTGTCGGACATCACTGGGAGTGTCAGGTGTACCTGGAAAGTCAGTGAGCACCTGGGGAGGTCAGAGGTGTACCTGGGAGGTCAGAGGTGCACCTGGATAGTCAGGAGGTGCACCTGGGAGTGCGTCAGAGGTGTACCTGGGAGTGTCGGAGGTGTACCTGGGAGTGTGAGGAAGTGTACCTGGGAGATGTCGGAGGTGTACTCGAGTGTCGGAGGTGTGCACCTGGCAGTGTCGGGCGGTGTACCTGCGAGTGTGTCAGAGGTGTGCCAGGAATGCCAGCGGAGTACCTGGGAGTGTCAAAGGTGTGTACCTGGAGGCCGAGTGCACCTGGGAGTGTCAGGAGGTGTACATGGGAGTGTCAGGAGGTGCACTTGGCAGTGTCAAGTGGTACCTGGGAGTGTCAGGGGCGGTGCACCTGGGAGGTCGGGAGGCACCTGGGAGGGTCAGAGGTGTGCCAGGAATGTCACTGAAGCAATCTGGGAGTCCGGGGCTGCAACCCGGGGAGGCCGTGAGGTGTACCTGGGAGGCCAAAAGGTACCTTTGGAGTGCTCAGATGTACCTGGGAAAGCATACAGGTGCGGGCCTGGGGAGTGCTGGAAGAGTGCGTACCTGGGAGTGCCTGGGCGGGTACCTGGGGAGTGTCGGAGGTGTACTCTGGAGGTGGAGAGAAGGTAACTGGGAGGCCGGAGGTATACCTGGGAGGCCGGAGGTGTCTCGGAGTGTCAGAGGTGTAATTTGCGGGGTGTCAGAGGTGTACCTGGGAGTGTCAGGAGGTGTACCTGGGAGGTCGGAGGTGTACCTGCAAGTGTAAGAAGTGTACCTGGGAGTGTCGGAGGTGCAACTTATGTCGAAGGCAACCTGGGAGTGTCCTCGATTGCACCTGGGAGGTTAGACGTGTACTCAGGGAGGACAGAGTGAGCACCTAGTAGTGTTGTTAGAGGTGCACTGGGAGTGTGGTGCTGTACCTGGGAGTGTCTGGGGTGCACCTGGGAGGTCAGAGGTGCACCTGGGAGTGTTAGACGTGCATCAGGGAGTGTCAGAGGTGTACATGGGATGCAGGGCACCTGGGAGTGTTAGACGTGCATCAGGGAGGTCAGAGGTGCACATGGGAGATCAGGAGGTGTACCTGGGAGTGTCTGAGGGTGTACCTGGGAGTGCCAGAGGTGTGCTCTGGGGGAGTGCTCAGGAGGTGCACTTGGGAGTGGCAGAGGTGCTCCTTTGGAGTGTCTGAGGTGTACCTTGGGAGCAAGTCAGAGGTGCATCTGGGGAGGCTCAGAGGTGCTAGACTCCAGGAGGTGAACCAGGGGAGGTTAGAGGAGTACCTGGGAGGCTCGGAGGTGTAACTGGGAGTATCGGGAGGTGTACCTGGGAGTATCGGAGGTGTAACGGAGTGTCAGAGGTGTACCTTGAGCAGAGGTGTACTCTGGGAGGCCAGGAGGTGTGCTTGGGAGTGTCAGGGGTGTAACTGGGAGTCTCGAGGTGTAACTGGGAACACTGGGGAGGTACCAGGAGTGTGTCGAGTGGCCTGGGAGTCTCAAAGGTGTACCTGGGAATATCGGAGGTGTACGTGGGAATATCGGAGGTACCTGGAGTGTCAGGAGGTACCTGGGAGTGTCGGAGGTGTACCTGAGCCCACAGGAGTACCTGGGAGGCCAGAGGTGTACCTGGAAGTGTCAGAGGTGCACCTTGAGGTCAGAGGTGCACCCGGGAGCGTCAGAGGTGCACCTGGGAGTGTCGGAGGTGTACCTGGGAGTGTGAGATGTGCACCCGGGAGCGTCGGAGTGTGCACCCAGGAGTGTCGGAGTGCACCCGGGCGGCGTCAGCGGTGCACCTGGGAGTGTCAGGAGGTGTGCCAGGGAAATGCTCAGTGGGAGCACCTGGGAGGCTCAGGAGGTGTACATGGGAGGCCCAAGGTGTACCTGGGAGTGTCAGAGGTACCTGGGAGGTCAGAGATGTGGCCTGGGGGTGCCTGGGGCGGCGTGTACCCAGGAGGCGTCGGAGGTGCACCTGGGAGTGTGAGAAGTGTACCTGGGAGTGTCGGAGGTGCACCTGGGGAGTGTCGGAGGTGTGTACCTGGGAGTGCCAGAGGTGCACTTAGGAGGTCAGAAGCATACCCAGTGTCAGAGGCGCAACTTTGGGAGTGTCTGAGGCACCTGGAAGTGTCAGGAGGTGTATCTGGGAGTGTCGGACATGTACCCGGGAGTGTCAGGGTGCACCCAGGGAAAGCCAAAGTGGAGTACTCCTGGGAGTGTCAGGAGGTGTACCTGGGAGGTCAGAGGTGTGTCTTTGGAGGTCAGAGGTGTGCACCTGGGAGTGTCAGGAGGTGTGTTCCTGGGAGGCCGGAGGTGTACCTGGGGAGTGTGAGAAGTGTACCTGGGAGATGTCGGAGGGTGTACCTGGGGAGTGTCGGAGGTGTACCTGGCAGTGTCAGCGGTGTACCTGGGAGTGTCAGGAGTTGTGCTGTGGAATGTCAGTGGAGTACCTGGGAGGTCAAAGGTGTACCTGGGAGTGTCAGAGGTGTACCTTGGGAGGCCAGATAGTGGCACATGGAGGTCAGATAAGCACCTGGCAGGTCAGCGGTGTACCTGGGAGTGTCAGCGGTGCACCCGGGGAGTATCGGGAGGTGCACCTGGGGAGTGTCAGAGGTGTGCCAGGGAATGTCATTGAAGTACCTGGGAGGGGTCAAAGGTGTACCTGGGAGGTCAGAGGTGTACCTAGGGAGGTCAAAGGTGTACCTTGGAGTTTCCAGATGTGTACCTGGGAGCATTGGACAGGGTGTACTCCTGGGGAGTGTCAGAGGTGTACCTGGGAGTGTCAGCGGTGTACCTGGGAGTGTCGGAGGTGTCTGGGAGGTGGGAGAAGTGTAACTGGGAGTGTCGTGCAGGTACCTGGAGTGACGGAGGTATCCTGGGAGAGTCAGAGGTGTAATTTGGGAATGTCAGAGGGGTGTACCTGGGAGTGTCGGAGGTGCACCCAAGCGTATAGGGCACCTGGGAGGTCGGGAGGGTGTACTTGGCAGTGTCGAAGGTGTACCTGGGATGCCTGAGCTTGTACCTGGGAGGTTAGACGTGCATCAGGGAGGACAGAGTGAGCACCTAGTAGTGTTAGAGGTGTACCTGGAGGTGAAAAGTACCTGGGAGTGTCTGGGTGTACCTGGGGAGTGTCAGGAGGTGTACCTGGGAGTGATAGACGTATCAGGGAGGTCAGAGGTGTACATGGGGAGTGTCGGAGTTGGTACCTGGGAGTGTTAGACGCATCAGGGAGTGTCAGAGGTGTACATGGGAGTATCAGAGGTGTACCTGGGAGTGTCTGAGGTGTACCTGGGAGTGCCAGAGGTGTGCCTGGGAGTGTAGGAGGTGCACCTGGGAGTGGCAGAGGTGCTCTTGGAGTGTCTGAGGTGTACCTGGGAGGTCAGAGGTGTATCTGGGAGTGTCAGAGGTGTACCTAGGGGTCTCGGAGGTGTACATGGGAGTATCAGAGGTGTACCTGGGAGGAGGTGTACCTGGGAGTGCCAGAGGTGTGCCTGGGAGGTCAGAGGTGCACCTGGGAGTGTCAGAGGTGCTCCTTGAGTTTCTGAGGTGTACCTGGGGAGGTCAGAGGTTTACCTGGGAGTGTCAGAGGTGTACCTGGGTTCAGAGGTGTATCTGGGAGTATCAGAGGTGTACCTGGGAGTGTCAGAGGTGTACCTGGGAGTTCAGAGATGTACCTGGGAGTGTCGAGGTGTATCTGGGAGTGGCGGACGTACCTGGGAGTGTCAAAGGTGTAACTGGGAGGCCGGAGGCAGGTACCTGGAGTGTCGGAGGTGGACCTGGGAGTGTCACAGGAGTACCTGGGATTGTCAGAGGGGTACCTGGCAAGCTCAGAGTTGTACCTGGGAGGTCAGAGGTGTACCTGGAAGTGTCAGAGGTGTACCTTGGAGTGTCAGAGGTGTACCTGGGAGGTCGTCAGAGGTGTATCTGGGAGTGTCAGAGGTGTACCTGGGGGTGTGTCAGAGGTGTACATGGGAGATCGAGGTGTACCTGGGAGTGTCTGAGGTGTACCTGGGAGTGCCAGAGGTGTCTGGGAGTGTCAGAGGTGCACTTGGGAGTGTCAGAGGTCTCCTTGGAGTGTCTGAGGTGTACCTGGGAGAGTCAGAGGTTTACCTGGGAGTGTCTGAGGTGTACCTGGGGTGTCAGAGGTGTATCTGGGAGCATGAGGTGCACCTGGGAGTGTCAGAGGTGTACCTGGGAGTTTCAGAGATGTACCTGGGAGGTCAGAGGTGTATCTGGGAGTGTCAGAGGTGCCAGGGAATGTCAGTGGAGTACCCTGTGGAGTGTCAAAGGTGTACCTGGGAGTGTCAGAGGCGTACCTGGGAGTGTCAGAGGTGTACATAGGAGTGTCAAAGGTGTATCTGGGAGGTCAGAGGTGACCTGGGAGGTCAGAGGTGTACCTGGGAGTGTCTGAGGTGTACCTGGCAGTGTTTGAGGTGTACCTGGCAGTGTTCTGAGGTGTACCTGGCAGTGTCAGTGGTGTACCTGGGAGTGTCAGCGGTGCACCTGGGAGTATCGGAGGTGCACTGGAGTGTCAGAGGTGCCAGGGAATGTCATGGAGTACCTGGGAGTGTCAGGCGTGCACCGGGAGTGTCAGAGGTGCACCGAGAGTGTCAGAGGTGTACATAGGAGTGTCAGATGTGTATCTGGGAGGTCAGAGGTGTACCTGGGAGGTCAGAGGTGTACCTGGGAGTGTCAGAGGTGTACCTGGCAGTGTTTGAGAGGTGTACCTGGCAGTGTCTGAGGTGTACCTGGCAGTGTCAGTGGTGTACCTGGAGTGTCAGCGGTGCACCTGGGAGTATCGGAGGTGTACCTGGGAGGTCAGAGGTGTGCCAGGGAATGTCATTGAGTACCTGGGAGATCACAGGTGTACCTGGGAGGTCAGAGGTGTACCTGGGAGTGACAGGGTGTACCTGGGAGTCTCGGAGGTGTACCTGGGAGTGTGAGAAGTCTAACTGGGAGTGTCGAGGTATACCTGGGCAAGTGGAGGTGTACCTGGGAGTGTCAGAGGTGCAATTTGGGAGTGTCAGAGGTACCTGGGAGGTCAGCGGTGTACCTGGGAGTGTCAGAGATGTACCTGGGAGCGTGGAGGAGGTGTACCTGCAAGTGTAAGAAGTGTACCTGGGAGTGTCGGAGGTGTACCTGGGAGTGTCGGAGGTGTACCTGGGAGTGTCCGAGTTGTACCTGGGAGTGTTAGACGTGTATCAGGGAGTGACAGAGGAGTACCTAGTAGTGTTAGAGGTGTACCTGGGAGTGTAGGAAGTGTACCTGGGAGTGTCTGGGTGTACCTGGGAGTGTCAGGAGGTGTACCTGGGAGTGTCAGGGGTGTACCTAGGAGTATCGGAGGTTTCACCGAGTGTCACGGAGTTGTAACCTGGAGTGGCAGGACGTGTATCAGGGAGGTCAGAGGTGTACATGGGAGCATCAGGAGGTGTACCTGGGAGCGTCTGAGGTGCACTTAGATGCCAGAGGTGTGCCTGGGAGTGTCAGGAGGTGCACTTGGGAGTGTCAGAGGTGCTCCTTGGAGTGTCTGAGGTGTACCTGGGAGTGTCAGACGTGTACCTGGGAGTGTCAGAGGTGTACTTGGGGTGTCAGGAGGTGCATCTGGGAGTGTCAGAGGTGTACCTGGGAGTGTGAGAAGTGTACCTGGGAGTGTCGAGGTGTACCTGGGAGTGTCGGAGGCACCTGGGAGTGTCAGCGGTGGTACCTGGGAGTCAGAGGTGTGCCATGGAATGTCAGTGGAGTACCTGGGAGTGTCAAAGGTGCACCTGAGTCAGAGGTGTACCTGGGAGGCTGTGAGGTGTACATGGGAGTGTCAAAGGTGTATCTGTGAGTGTCAGAGGTGTACCTGGGAGTGTCAGAGGTGTACCTGGGAGTGTCTGAGGTGTACCTGGCAGTGTTTGAGGTGTACCTGGCAGTGTCTGAGGTGTACCTGGCAGTGTCAGCGGTGTACCTGGGAGTGTCAGCGGTGCACCTGGGAGTATCGGAGGTGTACCTGGGAGTGTCAGAGGTGTGCCAGGGAATGTCATTGGAGTACCTGGGAGTGTCAAAGGTGTACCTGGGAGTGTCAGAGGTGTACCTGGGAGTGTCAGAGGTGTACATGGGAGTGTCAAAGGTGTACCTGGGAGTGTCAGATGTGTACCTGGGAGAGTCACAGGTGTACCTGGACAGTGTCAGAGGTGCACCTGGGAGGTCAGGTGTACCTGGGAGGTCGGAGGTGTACGTGGAGGAGAAGGTAACTGGGAGTGGCGGAGGCATACCTGGGAGAGTCGAGGTGCACCTAGGAGTGCCAGAGGGTACTTGGGAGGTCAGAGGTTACCTGGGAGGTCAGTGGTGTACCTGGGAGGTCAGAGGGTGTACCTGGGAGTGTCGGAGGTGTACTGCAAGTGTGAAGTGTACCTGGGAGTGTCAGAAGTGTACCTGGGAGTGTCGGAGGTGTACCTGGGAGTGTCGGAGTTGGCACCTGGGAGTGTTAGACGTGTATCAGGGAGGACAGAGAAGTACCTAGTAGTGTTAGAGGTACCTGGGAGTGTGAGAAGGCACCTGGGAGTGTCTGGGGTGTACCTGGGAGGTCAGAGGTGTACCTGGGAGGTCAGGGTGTACCCATGAGCATCGGAGGTTTACCTGGGAGTGTCGGAGTTGTACCTGGGAGTGTTAGACGTGTATTAGGGAGTGTGCCTGGGAGGTCAGTGGTGCACTCTGGGAGTGTCAGAGTGCCCTGGAGTGTCTGAGGTGTACCTGGGAGGTCAGAGGTGCACATGGGAGCATCAGAGGTGTACCTGGGAGTGTCTGAGGTGTACCTGGGGTGCCAGAGGTGTGCCTGGGAGGCCAGAGGTGCACTTGGGAGGCCGAGGTGCCCTTGGAGTGTCTGAGGTGTACCCAGGAGGTGCTACCTGGAGTGTCAGAGGTGTACCTGGGGGCAGAGGTGTATCTGGGAGTGTTAGAGGGTGCACCTGGGAGTGTCAGAGGTGTACCTGGGAGTGTCAGAGGTGTGCCATGGAATGTCAGTGGGAGTACCTGGGAGTGTCAGTGAAGCAACCTGGGAGTCTCAAAGGTGTACCTGGGAGTACCGGAGGTGTACCTGGAATGTCGGCGGTGTACCTGGGAATATCGGAGGTGTACCAGGAGTGCCAGAGGTGTGCCTGGGAGTTCAGAGGTGAACCAGGAGGCAGGAGTACCTGGGAGGCCAGAGGTGTACCTAGGAGTATCGGAGGTGCACCTGGGAGGTAAAGGTACCTGGGAGTGTCGGAGGTGTACCTGGGAGTGCCGGAGGTGTACCTGGCAGTGTCAGAGGTGTACCTGGGAGGTCAGGAGGTGTGCCAGGGAATGTCAGTGGAGTACCTGGGAGGTCAAAGGTGTAACTGGGAGGTATCAGAGGTGCACCTAGGAGTGTCAGAGGTGCACATGGGAGGTCAAGGTGTACCTGGAGGTCAGGAGGTGTACCTGGGAGTGACAGAGGTGTACCTGGGAGTGTCAGGAGGTGTAGCTGGGGTGTCAAGGTGTACCTGGAATGTCGGAGGTGTACCTGGGAGTGTGAGAAGTGTACCTGGGAGTGTGGGAGGTGTACCTGGGTGTGACGGAGGTGTACCTGGGATTGTCAGAGGTGTACTTGGGAGTGTCAGAGGTGTTCCTGGGAGTGTCAGAGGTGCACTTGGGAGTGTCAGGTGCTCCTGGAGTCTGAGGTGTACCTGGAAGTGTCAGAGGTGTATCTGGGAGTGTCGGACGTGCACCTGGGAGTTCGGAGGTGTACCAGGGATAGTCAGTGGAGCACTGGAGTGTCAGTGGTGCACTCTGGGAGTGTCAGAGGTGTACCTGAGTGTCGGAGGTGTACCTGGGAGTGTGGAGAAGGTACCTGGGAGGGTCGGAGCTGTACCTGGGAGTGTCGGAGGTGTACCTGGCAGTGTCAGGCTGTGACCTGGGAGGACAGAGGTGTGTGCCAGGCAAGTCAGGTGAGTACCTGGGAGGTCAAGGTGTACCTGGGAGTGTCGGAGGTGTACCTGGGAGTGTCAGAGGTGTACATGGGAGTGTCACAGGTACCTGGGAGTGGTCAGGAGGTGCCAGGGAATGTCATTGGGAGTCACCTGGGAGGTCAAAGGTGCACTGGGAGTGTCAGAGGTGTACCTGGGAGTGTCAGAGATGTACATGGGAGTGTCAAAGGTGTACCTGAGTTTCAGATGTGTACCTGGGAGAGTCACAGGTGTACCTGGGAGTGCAGAGGTGTACCTGGGAGTGTCAGCGGTGTACCTGGGAGGCCTGGAGGTGTACCTGGGAGTGTGAGAAGTGTAACTGGGAGTGTCGGGAGGTATACCTGGGAGTGTCGGAGGTGTACCTGGAGGTCAGATGTGTACCTGGGAGAGTCAGAGGTGTACCTGGCAGTGTCAGGGCGTACCTGGGAGTGTCAGAGGTACCTGGGGTGTCAGCAGTGTACCTGGGAGTGTCGGAGGTGTACCTGGGAGTGAGAAGTGTACCTGGGAGTGTGGGAGGTGTACATGTGGAGTGTCGGTGGTGTACCTGGGAGTGTCAGAGGTGTACTTGGGAGGGTCAGAGGCATACCTGGGAGTGTCAGAGGTGCACTTGGGAGGTCAGAGGTGCCCTTGGAGTGTCTGAGTGTACCAAGTGTCAGAGGTGTATCTGGGAGCTGGACGTGTACCTGGGAGGTCAGAGGTGTACCAGGGAAAGTCAGTGAGTACTTGGGAGGTCAGAGGTGTACTTGGGAGTGTCAGAGGTGTACCTGGGAGGTGAGAAGGCAACCTGGGAGGGTCGGAGCTGCACCTGGGAGTTTCGGAGGTGTACTGGCAGTGTCAGCGGTGTACCTGGGAGTGTCAGAGGTGTTCCAGGCAATGTCAGTGGAGTACCTGGGAGTGTCAGAGGTGTACCTGGGAGTGTCAGAGGCACCTGGGAGGTCAGGAGGTGTACATGGGAGTGTCAAAGGTGTACCTGGGAGTGTCAGAGGTGTGCCAGGGAATGTCATTGGGAGCACTTGGGAGGTCAGCTGTGTACCTGGGAGTGTCAGAGGTGTACCTGGGAGGTCAGAGATGTACATGGGAGTGTCAAAGGTGTACCTGGGAGTTTCAGATGTGCACCTGGGAGAGTTACAGGTGTATCTGGGAGTGTCAGAGGTGTACCTGGGAGTGTCAGCGGTGTACCTGGGAGTGTCGGAGGTGTACCTGGGAGTGTGAGAAGGTAACTGGGAGTGTCGGAGGCATACCTGGGAGTGTCGGAGGTGTACCTGGGAGGTCAGAGTGTACCTGGGAGAGTCAGAGGTGTACCTGGGAGGTCAGAGGTGTACCTGGGAGAGTCAGAAGTGTACCTGGGAATGTCGGAGGTGTACCTGGGAGTGTGAGAAGTGTACCTGGGAGTGTCGGAGGTGCACCTAGGAGTGTCGGAGGTGTACCTGGCAGTGTCAGCGGTGTACCTGGGAGGTCAGAGGTGCCAGGAATGTCAGTGGAGTACCTGGGAGTGCCTGCTGTAACTGGGAGGCCAGAGGTGTACCTGGGAGTGTCAGAGGTGTACATGGGAGGTCAAAGGTGTACCTGGGAGTGTCAGAGGTGCACCTGGGAGTGTCACAGGTGTACCTGGGAGTGTCAGAGGTGTACCTGGGGTGTCACGGTGGTACCTGGGAGTGTCGGAGGTGTACCTGAGTGTCAGAGGTGTACCTGGGAGGTCAGAGGTGTACCTGGGAGTGTCAGAGGTGCACCTGGAGGCCTGTGAAGTGTACCTGGGAGTGTCAGGTGTACCTGGGAGTGTGAGAAGGTACCTGGGAGTGTCGGAGGTGTACCTGGGAATGTCGGAGGTGCACCTGGCAGTGTCAGCGGTGTACCTGGGAGTGTCAGAGGTGTACAGGAATGTCAGTGGAGACCTGGGAGTGTCAAAGGTGTACCTGGGAGTGTCAGAGGTGTACCTGGGAGTGTCAGAGGTGTACATGGGATGCTCAGGAGTATCTGGGAGGCCAGAGGTGTACCTGGGAGGTCAGAGGTACCTGGGAGCATCTGGAGGTGTACCTGGCAGTGTTTGAGGTGTACCTGGCATTGTCTGAGGTGAACCTGGCAGTGTCAGTGGTGTACCTGGGAGTGTCAGCGGTGCACCTGGGAGTATCGGAGGTGTACCTGGAGTGTCAGATGTTCCTGGGAGAGTCAGAGGTGTACCTGGCAGTGCTGAGCGGTGTACCTGGGAGTGTCAGAGGTGTACCTGGGGGTGTCAGCAGTGTACCTGGGAGTGTCGGAGGTGCACCTGGGAGGTGGAGAAGGTAACCTGGGAGTGTGGGAGTGCACATGGGAGTGTCGGTGGTGCAACCTGGAGGCGTCAGAGGTGTACTTGGAGGTCAGAGGTATACCTGGGAGGTCAGAGGTGCAACTTGGGAGTGTCAGAGGTGCCTGGAGTGTCTGAGGTGTACCTGGAAGTGTCAGAGGTGTATCTGGGAGTGTCGGACGTGTACCTGGGAGTGTCAGAGGTGCACAAGGAAAGCCAGTGAGTAACTTGGGAGTGTCAGAGGTGTACTTGGGAGTGTCAGAGGTGTACCTGGGAGTGTGAGAAGTGTACCTGGGAGGTCGGAGCTGCACCTGGGAGTGTCGGAGGTGTACCTGGCAGTGTCAGCGGTGTACCTGGAGACTGTGAGGTGTTCCAGGCAATGTCAGTGGAGTACCTGGGAGTGTCACAAGGTGTACCTGGGAGTGTCAGAGGTGCACCTGGGAGTGTCAGAGGTGCACATGGAGTGTCAAAGGTGTACCTGGGAGGTCAGAGGTGTGCCAGGGAATGTCATTGGAGCAATTTGGGAGTGTCAAAGGTGTACCTGGGACTGTCAGGAGGTGTACCTGGGAGTGTCAGAGATGTACATGGGAGTGTCAAAGGTGTACCTGGGAGCCTAGATGTGTACCTGGGAGAGTTACAGGTGTATCTGGGAGTGTCAGGAGGTGTACCTGGGAGTGTCATGGTGTACCTGGGAGTGTCGGAGGTGTACCTGGGAGTGTGAGAAGTGTAACTGGGAGTGTCGGAGGTATACCTGGGAGTGTCGGAGGTGTACCTGGGAGTGTCAGGATGTATCTGGGAGAGTCAGAGGTGTACCTGGGAGTGTCAGAGGTGTACCTGGGAGAGTCAAAGGTGTACCTGGGAATGTCGGAGGTGTACCTGGGAGTGTGAGAAGTGCACCTGGGAGAGTCGGAGGTGTACCTAGGAGTGTCGGAGGTGTACCTGGCAGTGTCAGGTGTACCTGGGAGTGTCAGAGGTGCCAGGGAATGTCAGTGGGTACCTGGGAGTGTCAAAGGTGTAACTGGGAGTGTCAGAGGTGCACCTGGGAGGCCAGAGGTGTACATGGAGTGTCAAAGGTGTACCTGGGAGGTCAGAGGTGTACCTGGGAGTGTCACAGGTGTACCTGGGAGGTCAGAGGTGTACCTGGGGGTGTCAAGTGGTACCTGGGAGTGTCGGAGGTACCTGGGAGGTCAGAGGTGTACCTGGGAGTGTCAGAGGTGTACCTGGGAGTGTCAGAGGTGCACCTGGGAGGTCAGAAGGTGTACCTGGGAGTGTCAAAGGTGCTACCTGGGAGGTGAGAAGTGCACCTGGGAGTGTCGGAGGTGTACCTGGGAGTGTCGGAGGTGCACCTGGCAGTGTCAGCGGTGTACCTGGAGGCTCAGAGGTGTGCCAGGAATGTCAGTGGAGTACCTGGGAGGTCAAAGGTGTACCTGAGGTCAGAGGTGCACTGGGAGTGTCAGAGGTGACTGGGAGTGTCAAAGGAGTATCTGGGAGTGTCAGAGGTGTACCTGGGAGTGTCAGAGGTGTACCTGGGAGTATCTGAGGTGTACCTGGCAGTGTTTGAGGTGTACCTGGCATTGTCTGAGTGTACCTGGCAGTGTCAGTGGTGTACCTGGGAGTGTCAGCGGCACCTGGGAGTATCGGAGGTGTACTTGAAGTGTCAGAGGTACAGGGAGTGTCAGAGGTGGCGCTTGGGAGGTCAGGAGGTGTCCTTGGAGGTCTGAGGCGTACCTGGGAGGCTCAGAGGTACCTGGGGAGTGTCAGAGGGTACCTGGGGTGTCAGAGGTGTATCTGGGAGTGTCAGGAGGTGTACCTGGGAGTGTCAGAGGTGTACCTGGGAGTTTCAGAGATGTACCTGGGAGTGTCAGAGGTGTATCTAGGAGTCTCGGACGTGTACCTGGGAGTGTCAAAGGTGTTACTGGGAGTGTCATAGGTGTACCTGGGAGTGTCAGAGGTGTACCTGGGAGGCCAGAGGTGTAACCTGGGAGTGTCAGAGGGGAGGTGTCAGAGGTGTACCTGGGAATGTCAGAGATATACCAGGAGTGTCAGTGAAGTACCTGGGAGTCTCAAAGGGTGTACCTGGGAGTATCGGAGGTGTACCTGGGAATATCGGCGGTGTACCTGGGAACACTGGAGGTGCAATTAGGAGGCCAGAGGTGTGCCTGGGAGCCTGAGAGGAACAAGGGAGTGTTAGAGGAGTACCTGGGAGGTCAGAGGTGTACCTGGGAGTATCGGAGGTGCACCTGGGAGTGTGAGAAGTGTACCTGGGAGTGTCGAGGTGTACCTGGGAGTGTCGGAGGTGTACCTGGCAGTGTCGGCGGTGTTCTTGGGAGTGTCAGAGGTGTGCCAGGGAATGTCAGTGAGTACCTGGGAGTGTCAAAGGTAACTGGGAGTGTCAGAGGTGTACCTAGGAGTGTCAGAGGTGCACATGGGAGTGTCAATGGTGTACCTGGGAGTGTCAGAGGTTGTACCTGGGAGTGTCAGAGGTGACCTGGGAGTGTCAGCGGTACCTGGGTTGTCAGCGGTGTACCTGGAGCGGAGGTGTACCTGGGAGTGTGAGAAGTGCACCTGGGAGTGTCGGAGGTGTACCTGGGAGTGTCGGAGGTGTACCTGGGAGTGTCAGGAGGACTTGGGAGGCTCAGAGGTGATACCTGGGAGGTCAGAGGTGCACTTGGGAGTGTCAGAGGTGCTCCTTGGAGTGTCTGAGGTGTACCTGGAAGTGTCAGAGGTATCTGGGAGTGTCGGACGTGCACCTGGGAGTGTCAGAGGTGTACCAGGGAAAGTCAGTGGAGCACTTGGGAGGTCAGAGGTGACCTGGGAGTGTCAGAGGTGTACCTGGGAGTGTCGGAGGTGTACCTGGGAGTGTGAGAAGTGCACCCGGAGTGTCGGAGGTGTACCTGGCAGTGCGTCAGTGGTGTACCTGGGAGTGTCAGAGGTGTGCCAGGCAATGTCAGTGAGTACCTGGGAGGCCAGGGGGTGTACCTGGGAGGTCAGAGGTGTACCTGAGAGTGTCAGAGGTGTACATGGGAGTGTCAAGGTGTACCTGGGAGGTCAGAGGTGTGCCAGGCAATGTCAGTGGAGCCTGGGAGTGTCAAAGGTGAACCTGGGAGGCCTGGGGTGTACCTGGGAGTGTCAGAGATGTACATGGGAGGTCAAAGGTGTACCTGGGAGGTCAGATGTGTACCTGGGAGAGTCAGCAGGTGTACCTGGGAGTGTCAGAGGTGTACCTGGGAGTGTCAGAGGTGTACCTGGGAGTGTCGGAGGTGCACCTGGGAGTGTGAGAAGGTAACTGGGAGTGTCGAGGTATACCTGGGAGGTCGGAGGTGCACCTGGGAGGGTCAGATGTGCACCCTGGGAGTGTCAGAGGTACCTGGGAGTGTCAGGAGGTGTACCTGGGAGTGTCAGAGGTGTACCTGGGAGTGTCGGAGGTGTACTTGGGAGTGTGGAGAAGTGTACCTGGGAGTGTCGGAGGTGTACCTAGGAGTGTCGGAGGTGTACCTGGCAGGTGCTCGGTGTCCCTGGGAGGTCAGAGGTGTGCCAGGGAATGTCAGTGGAGTACCTGGGAGTGTCAAAGGTGTAACTGGGAGTGTCAGAGGTGTACCTGGGAGGTCAGAGGTGTACATGGGAGTGTCAGAGGTGTACCAGGGAGTGTCAGGGGTGTACCTTGGGGTGTCAGCGGTGTACCTGGGAGTGTCGGAGGTACCTGAGGAGTGTCAGGAGGTGTACCTGGGGAGGCCAGAGGTGCACTTAGGAGTGCTCAGAGGTATACCCGGAGGTCAGAGGTGCACTTGGGAGTGTCAGAGGTGCCCTGGAGGTCTGAGGTGTACCTGGAAGTGTCAGAGGTGTATCTGGGAGTGTCGGACGTGTACCTGGGAGTGTCAGAGGTGTACCAGGAAAGTCAGTGGAGTAACTTGGGAGGGTCAGAGGTGTACCTGGGAGGTCAGAGGTGTACCTGGAGTGTCAGAGGTGTACCTGGGAGGTCAGAGGTGTACCCTGGGAATGTCGGAGTGTACCTGGGAGTGTGAGAAGTGTACCTGGGAGTGTCGGAGGTGTACCTGGGAGTGTCAGAGGTGTACCTGGGAATGTCAGATATGCCAGGAGTGTCAGTGAAGTACCTGGGAGTCTCAAAGGTGTACCTGGGAGTATCGGAGGTGTAACCTGGGAATATCGGCGGTGTACCTGGAATATCGGAGGTGTACTAGGGAGTGCCAGAGGTGTGCCTGGGAGTCTCTGAGAGGTGAACAAGGGAGTGTTAGAGTACCTGGGAGTGTCAGAGGTGTACCTGGGAGTATCGGAGGTGTACCTGGGAGTGTGAGAAGGTAAATCTGGGAGTGTCGGAGGTGTACCTGGGAGTGTCGGAGGTGTACCTGGCAGTGTCACGGTGTCTGGGAGTGTCAGAGGTGTGCCAGGGAATGTCAGTGGAGTACCTGGGAGTGTCAAAGGTGTAACTGGGAGGTCAGGTGTGCACGAGTGTCAGAGGTGTCACATGGGAGTGTCAATGGTGTACCTGGGAGTGTCAGAGGTTGTACCTGGGAGGTCAGAGGTACCTGGGAGTGTCAGGTGTACCTGGGTGTGTCAGCAGGCAACTGGGAGTGTCGGAGGTAAACCTGGGAGTGAGAAGTGAACCTGGGAGGTCGGAGGTGTACCTGGGAGTGTCTGAGGTGTACCTGGGTGGTCAGGAGGTGTACTTGGGAGTGTCAGAGGTATACCTGGAGTGTCAGGAGGTGCACTTGGGAGGTCAGAGGTGTCTGGAGGTCTGAGGTGTACCTGGAAGTGTCAGAGGTGTATCTGGGAGTGTCGGACGTGTACCTGGGAGTGTCAGGAGGTGTACCAGGGAAAGTCAGTGGAGTAATTTGGGAGTGACAGAGGTGCACCTGGGAGGTCAGAGGTGCACCTGGGGAGTGTCGGAGGTACCTGGGAGGTGAGAAGTGTACCTGGGAGTGTCGGAGGTGTGTACCTGGCAGTGGTGTACCTGGGAGTCAGAGGTGCGCTTGCAATGTCAGTGGAGCAACTGGGAGGTCAAATGTGCACCTGGGAGGGTCAGAGGTGTACCTGAGAGTGTCAGAGGTGTACATGGGAGTGTCAAAGGCCTGGGAGGTCAGGAGGCCAGGCAATGTCAGTGAGTACCTGGGAGGTCAAGGTGAACCTGGGGAGTGTCAAGGGTGTACCTGGGAGTGTCAGAGATGTACATGGAGTGTCAAGGTGTGTCTGAGTAGTCAGGATGTGTACCTGGGAGAGTCACAGGTGTACCTGGGAGGCCAGAGGTGTACCTGGGAGTGTCAGCGGTGTACCTGGGAGTGTCGAGGTGTACCTGGGAGTGTGAGAAGTGCACCTGGGAGTGTCGGAGGTATACCTGGAGTGTCGGAGGTGTACCTGGGAGTGTCAGATGTGTACCTGGGAGAGTCAGGAGGTGTACCTGGGAGTGTCAGAGGTGTACCTGGGAGTGCCAGAGGTGAACCTGGGAGTGTCGGAGGTGTACTTGGGAGTGGAGAAGTGTACCTGGGAGTGTCGGAGGTGCCTAGGAGTGTCGGAGGTGTACCTGGCAGTGTCAATGTGTCCTGGGGAGTCAGAGGTGTGCCAGGGAATGTCAGTGGAGTACCTGGGAGTGTCAAAGGTGTAACTGGGAGTGTCAGAGGTGTACCTGGGAGGTCAGAGGTGTACATGGGAGTGTCAGAGGGTGTACCAGGGAGTGTCAGGGGTGTACCTGGGGTGGGGCCATGGTACCTGGAGGTCGGAGGTGCACCTGAGAGTGTCAGAGGTGTACCTGGGAGGGTCAGAGGTGTACTTAGGAGGTCAGGAGGTATACCTGGGAGTGTCAGAGGTGCACTCTGGGAGGTCAGAGGTGTCCTTGGAGTGTCTGAGGTGTACCTGGAAGTGTCAGAGGTGTATCTGGGAGTGTCGGACGTGTACTTGGGAGGTCAGAGGGTGTACCAGGGAAAGTCAGTGGAGTACTTGGGAGGTCAGAGGTGTACCTGGGAGTGTCAGAGGTGTACCTTGGAGTGTCAGAGGTGTACCTGGGAGTGTCAGAGGTGTACCTTGGGAATGTCGGATGTGTACCTGGGAGGTGGAGAAGTGTACCTGGGAGGTCGGAGGTGTACCTGGAGTGTCAGGAGGTGTACCTGGCTGTGTCAGCGGTGTACCTGGGAGTGTCAGAGGTGTGCCAGGGAATGTCAGTGGAGGCACTGGAGGTCAGGTGCACCTGGGAGTGTCAGAGGCACCTGGGAGGTCAGAGGTGCACATGGGGAGGTCAAGGAGTATTGGGAGGTCAGAGGTGTACCTGGGAGTGTCTGAGGTGTACCTGGCAGTGGGTTTGAGGTGTACCTGGCAGTGTCTGAGGTGTACTTGGCAGTGTCAGTGGTGTACCTGGGAGTGTCAGCGGTGCACCTGGAGTATCGGAGGTGTACCTGGGAGTGTCAGATGTGCCAGGAATGTCATTGAGTACCTGGGAGGTCAGGTGTACCTGGGAGTGTCAGAGGTGTACCTGGGAGTGTCAGAGGTGTACATGGGAGGCCTAGGTGTACCTGATTGTCAGATGTACCTGGAGAGTCACAGGTACCTGGGGGTAAGAGGTGTACCTGGGAGTGACAGCGGTGTACCTGGGAGTGGAGGTCACCCTGCAAGGTGTAAGAAGTGTTCCTGGGAGTGTCGGAGGTGTACCTGGGAGTGTCGGAGGTGTACCTGGGACGTGTCCCGAGTTGTACCTGGGAGTGTCTGGGGTGTACCTGGGAGTGTCAGAGGTGTACCTGAGAGTGTCAGGTGTACCTAGGAGTATCGGAGGTTTACCTGGGAGTGTCGGAGTTGTACCTGGGAGTGTTAGACGTGTATCAGGGAGTGACAGAGGAGCACCTAGGTAGTGTTAGAGGTGTACCTGGCAGTGTGAGAAGTGTACTGGGAGTGTCTGGGTGTACCTGGGAGTGTCAGAGGTGTGCCAGGGAATGTCATTGAGTACCTGGGAGGTCAAAGGTGAACCTGGGAGGCCTGGCAGGGTGTACCTGGGAGGTCAGAGATGTACATGGGAGTGCTCAAAGGTGTACCTGGGAGTGTCAGAGTGTACCTGGGAGAGTCACAGGTGTACCTGGGAGTGTCAGAGGTACCTGGGAGGTCAGCGGTGTACCTGAGTGTCGGAGGTGTACCTGGGAGGGAGAAGTGTAACTGGGAGTGTCGGAGGCACCTGGGAGTGTCGGAGGTGTACCTGGGAGTGTCAGATGTGTACCTGGGAGAGTCAGAGGTGCACCTGGAGGTCAGAGGGTACCGGAGTCTCAGAGGTGTACCTGAGAGTGTCGGAGGGTACTTGGGAGTGTGAGAAGTGTACCTGGGAGGTCGGAGGTACCTAGGAGTGTCGGAGGTGCACTGGCAGTGTCAGCGGTGTCCTGGGAGGTCAGAGGTGGTGCCAGGAATGTCATTGGAGTACCCAGGTGTTAGAGGTGCACCTGGGAGGAGAAGTGTACTGGGAGTGTCGGTGTAACTGGGAGTGTCAGAGGTGTACCTGGGAGTGTCAGGTGTACCTAGGAGCATCGGAGGTGTACCTGGGAGTGTCAGAGTTGTACCTGGGAGGTTAGACGTGCATCAGGAGTGTCAGAGGTGTACATGGAAGCATCAGAGGTGTACCTGGGAGTGTCTGAGGTGTACCTGAGTGAGGTGTGCCTAGGAGTGTCAGAGGTGCACTTGCGAGTGTCAGAGGTGCTCCTTGGAGTATCTGAGGTGTACCTGGGGAGTGTCAGGAGGTGTACCTGGGAGTGTCAGAGGTGTACCTGGGGTGTCAGAGGTATCTGGGAGTGTCAGAGGTGTACCTGAGATTTCAGAGATGTACCTGGGAGGGTCAGAGGTGTATCTGGGAGTGACGGACGGTACCTGGGAGTGTCAAAGGTGTAACTGGGAGTGTCATAGGTGTGCCTGAGAGTGTCAGGGAGGTGTAGCTGGGAGTGTCAGAGGTGTAACTGGGAGTGTCAGAGGTGTACCTGGGAGTGTCAGAGGTGTACCGGAATGTCAGAGGTATACCAGGGAGTGCCAGTGGCACCTGGGAGTCTCCAAAGGTGTACCTGGGAGTATCGGAGGTGTACCTGGGAATATCGGCGGTGTACCTGGGAATATCGGAGGTGTACCAGGAAAGTGCGTGAGGTGCCTGCGGGAGTCTCAGAGGTGAACAAGGGAGTGTTGAGGAGCACCTGGGAGTGTCAGATAACACGTAACTGAACCCAGCTGGCCACCTGAA
>NW_024750062.1:0-12496 GCF_018991925.1 Homarus americanus | reverse complement strand
GAGACCAGGAGTGTGTGTTGTTGTGTGTTGGAGAGACCAGGATTGTTTTGTTGTGTTGGAGAGACCAGGAGTGTGTGTTGAATGTTGGAGAGACCAGGAGTGTGTGTTGGAGAGATCATTAGTGTGTGTTGTCTGTTGCAGAGACCAGGAGTATGTGTTGTGTGTTGGAGAGATCAGGAGTATGTGTTGTGTGTTGGAGAGGCTAGGAGTGTATGTTATGTGTTGGAGAGACCACGAGTGTGTGTTGTGTGTGGAAGAGACCAGGAATATGTATTGTGTGTTGGAGAGACCAGGAGTGTGTGTTGAATGTTGGAGAGACCAGGAGTGTGTGTTGGAGAGATCATTAGTGTGTGTTGTGTGTTGCAGAGACCAGGAGTATGTGTTGTGTGTTGGAGAGATCAGGAGTATGTGTTGTGTGTTGGAGAGACCAGGAGTGTATGTTATGTGTTGGAGAGACCAGGAGTGTGTGTTGTGTGTTGGAGAGACCAGGAATATGTATTGTGTGTTGGAGAGACCAAGAGTGTGTGTTGTGTGTTGGAGACACCAGGAGTATGTATTGTGTGTTGGAGAGACCAGGAATATGTATTGTGTGTTGGAGAGACCAAGAGTGTGTGTTGTGTGTTGGAGACACCAGGAGTATGTATTGTGTGTTGGAGAGACCAGGAGTGTGTGTTGTGTGATGGAGAGACCAGGAGTATGTGTTGTGTGTTGTAGAGACCAGGAGTGTGTGTTGGAGAGACCAGGAGTATGTGTTGTGCGTTGGAGAGACCACGAGTGTGTGTTGTGTGATGGAGAGACCAGGAGCATGTGTTGTGTGTTGTAGAGACCAGGAGTATGTATTGTGTGTTGGAGAGACCAGAAGTATGTGTTGTGTGTTGGAGAAACCAGGAGGTGTGTTGTGTGTTGGAGAGACCAGGAGTGTGTGTTGTGTGTTGGAGAGACCAAGAGTGTGTGTTGTGTGATGGAGAGACCAGGAGTATGTGTTGTGTGTTGGAGAGACCAGGAGTGTGTGTTGTGTGTTGGAGAGCCCAGGAGTGTGTGATGTGTGTTGGAGAGACCAGGAGTATGTATTGTGCGTTGGAGAGACCAGGAGTGTGTGTTGTGTGATGGAGCGACCAGGAGTGTGTGTTGTGTGTTGGAGAGACCAGGAGTGTGTGTTGAGAAACCCAGAGTATGTATTGTGTTAGGAGAGACCAGGGAGTGTGTGGCTAGGTGTGTTGGAGAGACCAGGAGTGTGTGTTGTGTGTGTTGGAGAGACTCAGGAGTGTGTTGTGTTGAGAGACCAGAAGTGTGTGTTGAGAGACCAGGAGTATGTGTTGCGTTGGAGAGACCTCAGGAGTGTGTTGTGTTTTGAGAGATTGTGTTGGAGAGACCAGAAGTATGTGTGTTGTGTGTTGGAGAGACCAGGAGTGTGTGATGTGTGTTGGAGAGACCAGGAGTATGTATTGTGTGTTGGAGAGACCAGCGCAGTGTGTGTTGTGTGTTGGAGAGACCAGGAGTGTGTGTTGTGTGTTGGAGAGCCCAGGAGTGTGTGTGTGTGGAGAGACCAGGAGAGTGTGTTGTGTGTTGGAGAGACCAGGAGTGTGTGTTGTGTGTTGGAGAGACCAGGAGTGTGTTCTTGTGTGTTGGAGAGACCAGGAGTGTGTGTTGTGTGTTGGAGAGACCAGGGAGTGTGTTGTGTGTTGGAGAGACCAGAAGTGTGTGTTGGAGAGACCAGGAGTATGTGTTGTGCGTTGGAGAGACCAGGAGTGTGTGTTGTGTTTTGAAGAGACTGTGTTGGAGAGACCAGAAGTATGTGTTGTGTGTTGGAGAGACCAGGAGTATGTATTGTGTGTTGGAGAGACCATGAGTGTGTGTGTTGTTGTGTGTTGGAGAGACCAGGAGTGTGTGTTGTGTGTTGGAGAGATTAGGAGTGTGTGTTTTGTGTTGGAGAGACCAGGAGTGTGTTGTTGTGTGTTGGAGAGACCAGGAGTGTGTGTTGTTTGTTGGAGAGACCAGGAGTGTGTTGTTGTGTGTTGGAGAGATCATTAGTGTGTCTTGCTAAGTGGGTGATCCATACTTTTTTGTGACATTATCAATCCAGCTTCTTATCTGAACATATCTCAGAACAAGTTCATATCAAAACTTGAATTTGGCGTAAGTCATGATACACGCCTGCAGAAGAATGGAACCTTGACTATTATTCACTATCAGTTTGGGACTTTCTGGATGAGACAATTCCAAAGAGGTCATGGGTTTGCAACACCTCCAGCACAATTAATGTGGCCTACAAGGAGCCTCGACCTCAGCATTTGCAACAATCACACCACAAACTCCTTGAAATGTGTTACACAGGACATGGCGGCATCTCACCCCATGCTGCGGAAACGAGGATGCTTACATAGACATCCTGGATCCCTGATGCCTTTGGGATGTAACGACCTTTCGCCCACCCTGTAGCTACAGCCACAGTTTACAGTATATGAACACGAGTATACGAGGACCAATGATAGAACCACTGCGTCAGCATCATCTCTTTTCCCACGATTTCTAATGACAAAAAATTAATAATTGTGTTCTCTTGTTTGCGAAATCTCAGTGGACTAACAAATCACGTTACCAGAAGACTGGCCCAAGCCTAAGATGCCATGACACAGGTAAAAACAAGTTAACTCTTGAAGGAAGATCATTACAAACTGGAGGTGGAGCTGGAGGTGATGCCTGAGGAAGTCCTCATGTAATGATGAGAGTTCTTGGTGACGGCTCTAAATTGTATCGTCCACGAGCAAGACATACGACTCTTTGATCCATGCGATGATGATTCCCGTCGGTAATGAGTCCCACCTTTTAAGTTCCTCTTATGAGTCCACAAACAAATATTTCCCTTCGTTAATGATCCACTTCGATACTGTTGCTGGTAACGTCCACCACAGATGCTGTCTGTGTAGTGATGTCAGCACCTAAGTCGAAATTTATCTCACAACTTCACTTCAGTTAGCTGCAAACTTTTACCGACATTCCCTCATAGTGTTATCACAATGATGTTACACAAGACCTGAGATCACAGGGATATCAGATAAGGTCATTAAACACTCGTATCACCTCCCTGGGCTCTAGCTAACTTGTGCCGAGTCTTTGTCCGTCTTAAAAGTGTCCTGTATATTTGTTTCTGCTTGCATATTGTAAGGTTCCTAAATATTCCCTACTATACAATGTCTCCAAACTACTTAACTAGTATTGTCGAATGGCTGAAATATGTATCGTTTTACTCTAACTAACAGAAAGTCATGCCCATGGGACCCACTTTCACATTTTCACACTTTCTTTTGCTTATTGATCCACAGTTTGAATAATCTCACATTAAACACGTACTTATGTCAACTAAAGTATTATATTTAACTTACATTATATCGCTTTACTTACTTTATTTTGTCATATACTAAGTGAAAGTTAGCGGGAGTTGGTGAATTAATCATATATTACTGGTGGTGTCGATAAAGGTCACGAGAAAACGGAGTGGATGTGGAATAGAATATTTTACAATTAAGACGTAATAGAAACTGAAAGCTGGAGTATCAGGAGGTGTGTGTGTGTGTGTGTGTTGAGTGAGACGGGAGAGGGTGGAGAGGAACCAGCACTTTAATATGACTGAAGAGAAAAAATGTAAGTGATACAGTTGTTTGAATAAAATAAATACATTGTTCTACTGAATAATGGTAAAGAAAAAACTACGATTTTTTTGGGGGGTCTCGAATTTTCCAAAAGATTTTAATTTATTTATTTATTTATTTGCTTCCCGTAGGCATATATTTTGCATAACTGTGACCTAGTATGTGTAAGATATTATACAACTAAATATTGAACAAAATGTAAGGAGAAGAATAACGCCGTATGGGCCTTACATTAATCGACAAGAAGACATCGTTTACTACACTTTAAGATTTAGAGAACTGAGGTCTATAGACTACTTCACAAAAGGCTACACAGTATACTAGCCACGTGGGTGTTATGTACTGGGAAGCGTGAATACCATCGAAGGTGCTGATAAGGAGAGAAGTGTTGATAAGAGAGTAAATGGTGTTAAGAGTAAATGAATAAGTAAAAAAAAAATGTGTCGGTAGTCGAGTAACATCACTACGGAAACATAAAGAGTTTAGGGATGAGTAAACACAATGAGGTGAGCTGAGTAGTGGGTTATAGTGAAGTAGTGGTGGATCATGTGTGAAGATAATGTGATTCCAGCGGCTGAGTCACTGAGATGGATATACTACTAAGTTGTGTGATGAAGTGTGCTGAAGGTAAGGGAGTAAATCATAATAACAACAAGGTTCTTTCTTGGTCTGCCTCAATGTTAATATGAACGGTGAAGAACAGGAAGTTGTGACCGTGTCTTGTATTGTGAAGAAGTCCGCCACGCGCACACACACACACGCGCGCGCGTACATACTCACCGCGAAACTGAACGTCATAATGCCCTATCGCTCATAATTAGATAAGTACCTGAGTGTTTATGGATCTCGCCGGGGAACAATGAATCAACAATCAACTGGCCAATAGTCATAGAGTCATTAGTCTCCTGACAATGAACGAGTTGACGGTCGGGATTTTTTCCTAAGATGGCAGGTCAATGGGTAAAGAAAACGCTTAAATTCACTATGGTAATGACATTTTTCAATAAATTAGGCCAAAAAGTGTAAACAAAAAAATAAGGGTTAAAGTTGCTAAAAAGTCATGTGACTGCGAAAAGCTCTGTGATTGGTTGTGACGTCACTGGTTGGGGAAGAGCTTCCCAGGAGGCAGCCACCTGTTCAACCTTCTCGGGTGATCGGCTCAGTAAATAAATATTATTAAAAAATTAATTGTGCATTATTGTGCTACACAGTAATACTATTTAGAATATATCGATATTTCTAAGCACAAACTAATTCAATGGATATTAGCTGCCTATACAACAAATTTCATAGTAAAAACATTCCAAACAATATTGGTATTATTTTGATTTTGGTCATCTGGGGAACCTTAAGATACTAACTATGGGATTAAGTACTTTAAACATTAATACACATTATCTCTACAGGATTTCTGTCGCAAAACATTTTTCGATCGCATAAGAAAATGCAGATCATATGTTAGGTTAGGTTAGGTTAGGGTATGATGAGTTATAAGGTTAGCTTAACATACATCGGTAAGGGGGAGGGGGTAACAACTCAAAACTGGTGATTTCCGATAGAAATGAAGGTCGAAATCGTTCATAACACATCGCAAACCACCAGAAAAAACAGTCTGCATGTTAAAGTACAGGGATGACCAAAACTTAAAATTTACCCAATATTGCCTATCTCGAATCTAAACATCAAAATACTTATGGTAGTTATAGTAAAATTTGACCCATTAATTAATATAAATGATGATATATCCCAGTGGTTCATTAGTGAATCATCAAAACAATAACAGCACTATGTTGTCCTGTTAACTAGCACCAGGCATTCTCAAAACAAAGTCCAGACAATGTCATTACTTCGAAATTTACTCGTATCTCCATCTAGTACTGATATACTCTGTAAATGCACTGAAAAAAAGAAAGTCTACCAGGTAAGAATACATCGACAGCTGAGCTGGTGTGAACATGGGAGTTTTTGATATCCCAAAGAATATAAGAATGTGGGAAGCTGCAGCGGGTCTATTGGACCATACCGGGCAGTCCCATTTCCACCCAACCCCTACCGCTCATATATCCATCCAACCTATGTTTGAAACTGCTCTTCACGGCACATTTATTCACTTAGGAAATGTCCATGACTTAGACCATAAAAAAACACCCTTAAAACTTATCTGAACGTGGCATTTGGGGTCTGAAGAGGCCATCCTTTCCACTACCTCCGACTGCAGCGATGACTTTTTAAACTTTTATTACAAATTGTATATGCCGTATCAATCTACGAACGTGGCAGAGTGTATTGCTTGTGTTTAGTCAGAACCGTCAACTCGTCCATTACCTCTCCCCTCGATCCCGCCCAGATGGAACACCAATTAGTGTTGTTTGTAGGTGACGCTGCTGCATAATAATGGCTTACATGTGATCCTACCAATATGATAACGCCAAAATATTGTTGGCTATTATTGTAAGTATTGTCGTCACCTACAATAGCTGTCTGCTCTCCTATGAATCTTTATATAAATATAACAAAACTTATAACAGGACTTATTTTAGCTATTGAGTAAATAATGATACCCTATAAAACAATATAAAATGGCAACGTGCTGTACTTAGACACAACAGGTGACAAATAAACCCTGACACTAATCCAGTGATAAATTATTATTACCAAGTGTGAGATAAATTAGAGGAAAGAGTGTCACCAGCCACAGCACAGAAGTATAGAGCACCTCAGTGTCACCAGCCACAGCACAGAAGTATAGAGCACCTCAGTGTCACCAGCCACAGCACAGAAGTATAGAGCACCATCACCACAGTACAGAAGTATAGAGCACCTCAGTGTCACCACAGTACAGAAGTATAGAGCATGTCACCAGCCACAGCACAGAAGAGAGCACCTGTCACCAGCCACAGCACAGAAGAGCAGAGCACCAGTGTCACCTCAGTGTCAGCACAGAAGAGCAGAGCACCTCAGTGTCACCACAGCACAGAAGTATAGAGCACCTCAGTGTCACCATCCACAGTACAGAAGTATAGAGCACCTCAGTGTCACCAGCCACAGTACAGAAGTATAGAGCACCTCAGTGTCACCATCCACAGTACAGAAGTATAGAGCACCTCAGTGTCACCATCCACAGTACAGAAGTATAGAGCATCAGTGAGTACAGAAGAGCACCTCAGTGTCACCAGCCACAGTACAGAAGTATAGAGCACCTCAGTGTCACCATCCACAGTACAGAAGTATAGAGAGCACTCTCACCAGCCAGCACAAAAGTATAGAGCACCTCAGTGTCACCATCCACAGTACAGAAGTATAGAGCACAGTGTCACCACATCCACAGTACAGAAGTATAGAGCACCAGTCACCAGCCACAGTAGAGTAGAGCACTCAGTGTCACCATCCACAGTACAGAAGTATAGAGCACCTCAGTGTCACCATCCAAAGTACAGAAGTATAGAGTGTCACCAGCCACAGTACAGAAGTATAGAGCACCTCAGTGTCACCAGCCACAGTACAGAAGTATAGAGCACCTCAGTGTCACCAGCCACAGTACAGAAGTATAGAGCACCTCAGTGTCACCATCCACCGTACAGAAGTATAGAGCACCTCAGTGTCACCATCCAGTACAGAAGTATAGAGCACCTCAGTGTCACCATCCACCGTACAGAAGTATAGAGCACCTCAGTGTCACCATCCAGTACAGAAGTATAGAGCACGTCAGTGTCACCATCACAGTACAGAAGTATAGAGCACGTCAGTGTCACCATTCACAGTACAGAAGTATAGAGCACCTCAGTGTCACCATACAGAAGTAGTAGAGCACCTCAGTGTCACCAGCCACAGTACACAGAAGTATAGAGCACCTCAGTGTCACCATCCACCGTACAGAAGTATAGAGCACCTCAGTGTCACCATCCACCGTACAGAAGTATAGAGCACCTCAGTGTCACCATCCACCGTACAGAAGTATAGAGCACCTCAGTGTCACCATCCACCGTACAGAAGTATAGAGCACGTCAGTGTCACTATTCACAGTACAGAAGTATAGAGCACGTCAGTGTCACCATTCACAGTACAGAAGTATAGAGCACCTCAGTGTCACTAGCCACAGTACAGAAGTATAGAGCACCTCAGTGTCACCAGCCACAGTACAGAAGTATAGAGCACCTCAGTGTCACCAGCCACAGTACAGAAGTATAGAGCACCTCAGTGTCACCATTCACAGTACAGAAGTATAGAGCACCTCAGTGTCATCATTCACAGTACAGAAGTATAGAGCACCTCAGTGTCACCATCCACAGCACAGAAGTATAGAGCACCTCAGTGTCACCAGCCACAGTACAGAAGTATAGAGCACCCCAGTGTCACCAGCCACAGTACAGAAGTATAGAGCACCAGTGTCACCATCCACAGTACAGAAGTATAGAGCACCTCAGTGTCACCAGCCATAGTACAGAAGCATAGAGCACCTCAATGTCACCAGCCACAGTACAGAAGTATAGAGCACCTCAGTGTCACCAGCCACAGTACAGAAGCTGGAGCACCTCAGTGTCACCAGCCATAGTACAGAAGTAGCAGAGCACCTCAGTGTCACCAGCCACAGTACAGAAGTTTAGAGCACCTCACTGTCACCAGCCACAGTACAGAAGTATAGAGCACCTCTGTGTCACCATCCATAGTACAGAAGTATAGAGCACCTCAGTGTCACCAGCCATAGTACAGAAGTATAGAGCACCTCAGTGTCACCAGCCACAGTACTGAAGTATAGAGCACCTCAGTGTCACCAGCCATAGTACAGAAGTATAGAGCACCTCAGTGTCACCAGCCACAGTACAGAAGTATAGAGCACTTCAGTGTCATCATCCACAGTACAGAAGTATAGAGCACCTCAGTGTCACCATTCACAGTATTGTCAATTATCACTTATTCATTACAAATCAAAAACAAAATCAATTAACAGAAACAACACTGTAGGTCATCGTTCAGGTTAACATCCACCTGGGTAATACTATACTTCACAACAACACTCTACATTGATCATACGCGACCTCGTTTATATAACTCCATTATATTTTTCTAATAGTACCAACTATCTATCATGTCCGTGTTTATCATCCAAATTACCGATGATGAGGTTAATACAATTTAAACTCAACTATGGAAAAATCGTGTCTACTTGATGTGGAATAATTATTGGTGTTTGATTGGGTTTTACACAGTTATGGCCGCGTCAGGCTGGGGAGGGGGGGGGACGGTGGCTCTCTGTTGGCTCTGTGACGCACGCAGGTGATAAGGTACAGTACAGTACGTTCTTGTCCGGCATGCGCACGGAGAATCACGCACACACAACACACTTGCATACACCCAAGCACGCACAAGCATACACACAAACGCAACAAATGCAAGTACAATCCTGCAAAAATGCACATACAACCATGTACTGTACACAAACACCTAAATGCTCATGCGACCCAAGGAACTTACCAAGCCATTACCCAGCCAGGTAATAATTCATCTCGTAAAGAGGTTCCTTGGTCATGGCTTCGTGTGTATATGAAGAAGGTTAACACTGGTGAGATGTGAAACTTTTAGAACCTAATTTTTTACATTCTCTTATAGTTGCGTGTTCAGTAAAATTTACGATTTTAGTAAAAAAAAAGTAAACCTAAAAATCAAATACGTCAATACTTTGAAGAACTTACGTTTAATGAAAGTTTTTTTTTCCGGGAGGGGGGGGGGGGGGTTATTAACACAGTCAACTGCTGTTTTCTTCTACTTCAGATTCAGTGCGAAGTTTTTGTCCATTATGTTTGTGTTGTAAGGCCGTTTATCCCGTCAGGATGAGAGAGCTACGTGTGGTCACAAGTCATCACTAACATGTCTCCTTCACTTATTTAGTCTTACGTTTATTTATTTACTGCATATATTACTTTTATTATTATCTGTTTTACCTGAGAAAGCAGAGACTGATACCAGTTCATTTAGTTATAATGTTGTTGTTGTTTTGTGTGACATTTACCAAAGGTGGTTGACAGTGGACGAGGTTGACAGTCTTAGCAAGTCTTTGGTGGTGGTAAACACACACACACACCTCACAACACTGTAGAGAAGATGAGTTAGGGAATATAATAATCTTCCTAAATGAGGAAAATTACCAGAACGCTGTGTCAGCTTCACTCCTCGCCTTCATGACCTAATAGTCAATAACTTCATTTTGATGACGAGGAAAAATATGCAGAACACAGCTTGAAAATATTTGTGGTGACGGAGACGAAACAAAGATATTTACTTTGATGCCGTATATCTAGGGTAAAGTAAAACAAAACACACAGAAGAAAGGGTTTCATTTTACCCACAAATGTACTCCATTGTACAGTCCGCCATTCGTTCTTCAGTCACACAGCAGGAATATGGATGACAAGTTCCTTAACGATATTTGTATGTTGCTCACTGCTTATAATTAATTTATTAATAACAAAAACTTTTGTCTAATTCATACCATTATTGTACTCTGTAGTTATACCATGATTTGTGTTGCTTATGACGTCATTTATGTTCATATTTGAGTAACGTACACAGGAAGCGCCATCTATGGGTAACCTGAGACAATATCAAGGTCCCTTTAGTTTAAAACCTCTTAGCCAGAGGGCGGACAATCGGCCGTAGTTCGAAGAATGGGTTTGGGATTCAGAATAATGAAGCAGGTTACCGAATGTCCGTGTATAACTGAACATATAACCGTAGGATCAGAGGACCCAGAGTGTGGTGTGGATGAATGACTACTGCCTCCTGGTGACCACCGCTGTATCGGAACAAATGACTGCTGCCTCTTAGTGACCACCGCTGTATCAGAACAAATGACTGCTGCCTCCTGGTGACCACCGCTGTGTCAGGACAAATGACTGCTGCCTCCTGGTGACCACCGCTGTATCAGGACAAAGGACTGCTGCCTCCTGGTGACCACCGCTGTATCAGGACAAATGACTGCTGCCTCCTGGTGACCACCGCTGTGTCAGAACGTATGACTGCTGCCTCCTGGCGACTACCAATGTGTCAGAACATATGAATGCTGCTTCCAGGAGACCACCACTGTATCAGGAAAAAGGACTGCTGCCTCCTGGTCACCATCGCTGTGTCAGACCAAATGACTGCTGCCTCTTGGTGACCACCACTGTGTCAGGACAAATGAATGCTGCCTCCTGGTGACCACCGCTGTGTCAGAACAAATGACTACTGCCTCCTGGTGACCACCACTGTGTCAGAACAAATGACTGCTGCCTCCTGGTTACCACCACTGTATCAGAACAAATGACTGCTGCCTCCTGGTGACCACCACTATATCAGGACAAAGGACTGCTGCCTCCTGGTGACCACAGCTGTGTCAGGACAAATGACTGCTCCTGCTGGTGACCACCGCTGTCAGGACAAATAACTGCTGCCTCTGGTGACCACCGCTGTGTCAGAACAAATGACTGCTGCCTCCTGGTGACCACCGCTGTATCAGGACAAATGACTGCTGCCTCCTGGTGACCACCGCTGTGTCAGAACGTAAGACTGCTGCCTCCTGGCGACTACCACTGTATCAGAACAAATGACTGCTGCCTCCTCGTGACCACCGCTGTGTCAGAACATATGACTGCTGCCTTCTGGTGACCACAGCTGTGTCAGAACATATGACGGCTGCCTCCTGGTGACCACTGTATCAGGACAAAGGACTGCTGCCTCCTAGTGACCACCGCTGTGTCAGGACAAATGACTGCTGCCTCCTGCTGACCACCACTATATCAGGACAAAGGACTGCTGCCTCCTGGTGAGCACAGCTGTGTCAGGACAAATGACTGCTCCTCCTGGTGACCACCGCTGTCAGGACAAATAACTGCTGCCTCTTGTTGACCACCACTATCAGGACAAATGACTGATGCCCCTTGGCGACCACCACTGTTTCAGGATAAATGATTGCTGCCTCCTGGTCACCACCACTGTGTCAGAACAAATGACTGCTGCCTCCTGGTGATCACCACTGTGTCAGAACAAATGACTGCTGCCTCGTCGTGACCACGGCTGTGTCAGAACAAATGACTGGTGCCTCCTGGTGACCACCACTGTGTCAGGACAAATGACTGCTGCCTCCTGGTGACCACCACTGTGTCAGGACAAATGACTGCTACCTCCTCATGACCACCGTTGTGTCAGTACAAATGACTGATGCCTCCTGGTGACCACCGCTGTGTCAGGACAAATGACTGCTGCCTCCTGGTGACCACCGCTGTGTCAGAACAAATGACTGATGCCTCCTGGTAACGACCGCAGTGTCAGAACAAATGACTGATGCATCCTGGTGACCACAGCTGTGTGAGGACAAATGACTGCTGCCTCCTGGTGACGACCGCTCTGTCAGAACAAATGACTGCTGCCTCCTGGTAACCACAGCGGTGTCAGAACAAATGACTGCTGCCTCCTGGTGACCACCATTGTATCAGGACAAAGGACTGCTGCCTCTTGGTCACCATCGCTGTGTCAGACCAAATGACTGCTGCCTCCTGGTGACCACCACTGTGTCAGGACAAATGAATGCTGCCGCCTGGTGACCACCGCTGAGTCGGAACAAATGACTACTGCCTCCTGGTGACCACCACTGTGTCAGAACAAATGACTGGTGCCTCCTGGTGACCATCGCTGTGTCAGCACATATGACGGCTGCCTCCTGGTGACCACCACTATATCAGGACAAAGGACTGCTGCCTACTGGTGACCAGAGCTGTGTCAGGACAAATGACTGCTCCTGCTGGTGACCACCACTGTCAGGACAAATAACTGCTGCCTCTTGGTGACCACCGCTGTATTAGAACAAATGAATG
>NW_024750061.1:0-3747 GCF_018991925.1 Homarus americanus | reverse complement strand
TATAATAACCGTTCAGGTGACATTTGAGCGCTGTGGCATGACCAAGGGTTGACAGCTTCATATCTTGTTTCCTTCTCTTCCATAGAAGCGAAGGACAAGAGGAGGAGGATAAAGTAATTCGGGGGAGGAGGACAAGGTTGTCACATCTATTATGTACCTGTATGTAGGGGAGGAATGGATCACTCGGTCGGTCATGTACTGTACGGTACACCAGCTGCTATGTTTTACTGTGATGTTGTGTTTTATTGAGTGACTCATCATATGTGTCCTGGGCCGTCCTCAGATGCCTCCTGTAGTTGACTGTATTAGAAGGTTCGGACATTTGTTGGTATATTAGGTTCCCAGTCTACTGTCCATAGACTATTGTTATGGGATGAATCTGGGCGTCTGGTGGGATTTCTGCTTATTATTGGTGCAGTTGAATTTTACATTGTATTTCCTTTATCAAAATTATGATACGAGAAAGTTGAGGCTTTAATTAGTGGATTAATTAGTGAAGTAAATTAGTATGGATAAAATTAAGGAGTTAAAAAGTAGAACAATATATTTGTATTTGAAAACATAAGTACTGGATGGATCAAGATTTTCTGAAGCTTGTGCTCTATGTTGTTTTCTAACTTTTGGTACAAGAAGTATCTTAACACACAAAACTTAAGTTCAAGGCAGCGGCAAATTTTCACTAAGATAATACTGTACCTTCACGGTGTCTTATCTCGTAATCCAATTTAAGTGAAGAAAAAGAAGATAAAGAAAAAATCACAGAGACCCGAGAACCCGGACCCTGGCCTGGGTTATGTTACCATGGAAACATCTTGGCGTCTACAGCCCTGTGTTTAGGCTTCCATGATGTGTGTGATGATCTATGCGAGGATGAGACTCCCTAAGTGAAGCGTCTCTCTTATCACTGTACTTATTTCTTTTGACCTGAAGGAAAAGGATGAGGTAAATTACTGTGAACACGTAGATCAGGATACACTGTGTCTTGAGGGACGGTACTTTGCTATTTTATATTTCTTTTCTGACATCTGATCGAAGTATTTTGCATAAATATACAAATAAATCACTGTGGGTGCACGTGATCCATGTACATATGTAATAGTTACAAACAAGAAAGAAAACACGAAGAGTTTTAGGCATTTCACTGTTGTTTCATAATAACTATCTATCTATCTAATAAATGATTAAAATCAGTATTCATTTAGATACTGTATAAGACCCCAAAGCAGCCGGGTATTAATTCTGTTCTTGGAATTTCATCCGGCTGACATAACGGAAAAAATTACACGAATTGTAAATAAGAGAGTTGAAAGGTGAAGTACTGTACTGTATAGTTCTACTTACCTGCAGGTAGTGTTGACGTGGGCACTACTGGTACATAGGGCTGGAGAGAACGTGTTATAAGAGACCCAAGCAGCGTCTGGCGGGTGTGTAAGGGGTCGACCTGCCTACCTCCCGGCTTCTTCCCGTCCCTGCTCATGACTACTAATAACAGGAAAACACGCCTGACACTGACACACGACGTTCACGAAATACACTTCTGGGAATTTATTAAAAAAAAAGAAAAAACGTGGATGGTCACTGAAAATATGTAATAGAAGTAAATAGACTCCATACAAATCGACCACATCACTGGGACATCTTTCTGAATATTTTGTTCTAAGAGGGAAAAGGAGAGAGGTGGTCACAGAGGAACAAGTATGAAGCAACTTGACAGTTAACATTCGGAAAATTATGAGTAAAGGAGGAACAGTATATAGATGGTAGAGGGTTAGAGAGATGCGTAATGACATTAGTTTATGGATGACTGGTGAAGGAATTGGGGGGAGGGGGTGGGGGGTGGAAACATGACGGCGATGGAAAGAGAGATGGGAAGACAGTGTATATATCCTTACGCGTTGGCTTCCTCTGAGGGATGATTTGTACACTTGTCTTGTGTTGACTCTTAGTATTTCCTGGTGTTTCTGAGTACCTCCTGTTGTCTCTGAGTACCTCCTGTTGTCTCTGAGTACCTCCTGTTGTCTCTGAGTACCTCCTGTTGTCTCTGAGTACCTCCTGTTGTCTCTGAGTACCTCCTGTTGTCCCCGAGTACCTCCTGTTGTCCCCGAGTACCTCCTGATGTCCCCGAGTACCTCCTGTTGTCTATAAGTACCTCGATGTCCCTGAGTACCTCCTGTTGTTTCTGTGTATCTCCTGTTGTCCCTGAGTGCTTTCTGTTGTCCCCGAGTACCTCCTGTTGTCTATAAGTACCTCGATCTCCCTGAGTACCTCCTGTTGTTTCTGTGTATCTCCTGTTGTCCCTGAGTGCTTTCTGTTGTCCCCGAGTACCTCCTGTTGTCTATAAGTACCTCGATGTCCCTGAGTACCTCCTGTTGTTTCTGTGTATATCCTGTTGTCCCTGAGTGCTTTCTGTTGTCCTCGAGTACCCCCTGCTGTCTCTGAGTATCCCCTGTTGTCTCTGAGTACCCCCTGTTGTTTCTGTGTAGCATTCTTGTTGTCCTGAGCACCTCCTGTTGTTTCTGTGCATCTCCTGTTGTCCCTGAGTGCTTTCTGTTGTCCCCCGAGTACCTCCTGTTGTCTATAGCACATCGATGTCCCTGAGTACCTCCTGTGCTTGTTGTTTCTGTGTACTTCCTGTTGTCCCCTGAGTACCTCCTGTTGTCCCTGAGTACCTCCTGTTGTTTCTGTGTATCTCCTGTTGTCCCTGAGTACCTCCTGTTGTTTCTGTGTACCTCCTGTTGTCCCTGAGTGCTTCCTGTTGTCCCCGAGTACCTCCTGTTGTCTATAAGTACATCGATGTCCCTGAGTACCTCCTGTTGTTTCTGTGTATCTCCTGTTGTCCCTGAGTACCTCCTGTTGTTTCTGTGTATCTCCTGTTGTCCCTGAGTGCTTCCTGTTGTCCCCGAGTACCTCCTGTTGTCTTCCCCTGTGTATCTCCTGTGTTGTCCCTGAGTGCTTTCTCTCTGTTGTCCCCTAGCACCCTCCCTGTTGTCTATAAGTACACATCGATGTCCCTGAGCACCTCCTGTTGTTTCTGTGTATCTCCTATTGTCCCTGAGCACCTCCTGTTGTTTCTGTGCATTCCTGTTGTCCCCTGAGCACCTCCTGTTGTCTATAAGTACCTCGATGTCCCTTGAGACTCCTCCTGTTGTTTCTGTGTATCTCCTGTTGTCCTCGAGTACTTCCTGTTGTTTCTGTGTACCTCCTGCTATCCCTTGAGTACCTCTGTTGTTTCTGTGCATTCTGTTGTCCTCGGAGTGCTTTCTCTTGTTGTCCCTGAGTACCTCCTGTTGTCTATAAGGCACATCGATGTCCCTGAGTACCTCCTGTTGTGTCTGTGTATCTCCTGTTGTCCCTGAGTGCTTCCTGTTGTCCCCGAGTACCTCCTGTTGTCTATAAGTACCTCGATGTCCCTGAGTACCTCCTGTTGTGTCTGTGTATCTCCTGTTGTCCCTGAGTGCTTTCTGTTGTCCCCGAGTACCTCCTGTTGTCTATAAGTACCTCGATGTCCCCGAGTACCTCCTGTTGTTTCTGTGTATCTCCTGTTGTCCCTGAGTGCTTCCTGTTGTCCCCGAGTACCTCCTGTTGTCTATAAGTACCTCGATGTCCCTGAGTACCTCCTGTTGTTTCTGTGTACCTCCTGTTGTCCCTGAGTGCTTTCTGTTGTCCCCGAGTACCTCCTGTTGTCTTTAAGTACCTCGATGTCCCTGAGTACTTCCTGTTTTTTCTGTGTATCTCTTGTTGTCCCTG
>NW_024750060.1:62500-66999 GCF_018991925.1 Homarus americanus | reverse complement strand
CCTAATGCCCGGGATCAGCTCTGTGTTCCTCTGTATACTGAAGGTTCTAATGCCCGGGGATCAGCTCTGTGTTCCTGTCTGTATACTGAGGTTCCTAATGCCGGGATCAGCTCTGTGTTCTCTCTGTATACTGAAGGTTCCTATGCCAGGATCAGCTCTGTGTTCCTGTCTCTGTATACTGAAGGTTCCTAATGCCGGGATCAACTCTGTGTTCCTCTCTGTGTGCTAGAAGGTTCCTAATGCCCAGGATCAGCTCTGTGTTCCTCTCTGTATACTGAAGGTTCCTAATGCCAGGATCAGCTCTGTGTTCCTCTCTGTATGCTGAAGGTTCCTAATGCAGGATCAGCTCTGTGTTCCTGTCTCTGTATACTGAAGGTTCCTATGCAGGATCAGCTCTGTGTTCCTCTCTGTATACTGAAGGTTCCTGTACCGGGATCAGCTCTGTGTTCCTGTCTGTATACTGAAGGTTCTAATGCCCGGGATCAGCTGTGTTCCTCTCTGTATACTGAGGTTCCTAATGCCAGGATCAGCTCTGTGTTTCCTCTCTGTATGCTGAAGGTTCCTAATGCCCGGGATCAGCTCTGTGTTCCTCTCTGTACTGAAGGTTCCTAATGCGGGATCAGCTCTGTGTTCCTCTCTGTATACTGAAGGTTCCCTGGCCTTGGGATCAGCTCTGTGTTCCTCTCTGTACTGAAGGTTCCTATGCCCGGGATCAGCTCTGTGTTTCCTCTCTGTGTACTGAAGGGTTCTAATGCCCAGGATCAGCTGTGTTCACTGTCTCTGTATACTGGTTCCCTAATGCAGGATCAGCTGTGTTCCTCTCTCTGTATACTGAAGGTTCCTAATGCAGGATCAGCTCTGTGTTCCTGTCCTGTACTGAAGGTTCCTAATGCCCCGGGATCAACTCTGTGTTCTGTCTGTGTGCACAGAGGTTCCTAATGCCCAGGATCAGCTCTGTGTTCTTCTCTGTACTGAAGGTTCTAATGCGGGATCAACTCTGTGTTCACTCTCTGTGTACTGAAGGGTTCCTAATGCCCAGGATCAGCTCTGTGTTCCTGTTTGTATACTGAAGGTTCCCTAATGCGGGATCGCTCTGTGTTCTTTTCTCTGTGTACTGAAGGTTCCTAATGCGGGATCGCTCATGTGTTCCTGTCTGTATACTGAAGGTTCCTAATGCCCAGGATCAGCTCTGTGTTCCCTCTCTCTGTGTACTGAAGGTTCCCTAATGCCCAGGATCAGCAGCTCTGTGTTCCTCTCTGTGTACTTCATGGGGTTCCCCTAATACTTGGGATCAGCTCTGTGTTCCTCTCTGTATACTGAAGGTTCTAATGCCCGGGATCAGCTCTGTGTTCCTCTAATGTGCCTGAAGGTTCCTAATGCCCAGGATCAGCTCTGTGTTCCTCTCTGTATACTGAAGGTTCCTAATGCCCGGGATCAGCTCTGTGTTCCTCTCTGTGTACTGAAGGTTCTAATGCCCAGGATCAGCTGTGTTCCTCTCTGTATACTGAAGGTTCCTAATGCCCGGGATCAGCTCTGTGTTCTCTCTGTGTACTGAAGGTTCCTAATGCTTGGGATCAGCTCTGTGTTCTCTCTGGCCACTGAAGGTTCCTAATGCCGGGATCAGCTCTGTATTCTCTCTGTGTACTGAAGGTTCCTAATGCCCAGGATCAGCTCTGTGTTCTGTCTGTGTACTGAAGGTTCCCTAATGCAGGGATCAGCTCTCTGTGTTCCTCTCTGTACACGGTTCCTAATGCCGGGATCAGCTCTGTGTTCCTCTCTCTGTGTACTGAAAGGTTCCCTGTGCAGGATCATCTGTGTTCCTCTCTGTGTGCTAGAAGGTTCCTAATGCCCGGGATCAGCTCTGTGTTCTCTGTATAGAAGGGTTCCCTAATGCAGGATCAACTCTGTGTTTCCTCTCTGTATACTGAAGGTTCCTAATGCAGGATCAGCTCTGTGTTCCTCTCTGTATACTAGAAGGTTCTAGCTCTTGGGATCAACTCTGTGTTCACTCTCTGTGTACTGAGAGGTTCCTAATACCCAGGATCAGCTCTGTGTTCCTCTCTGTGTACTGAAGGTTCCTAATGCCCGGGATCAGCTCTGTGTTCCTCTCTGTATACTGAGAAGGTTCCCTATGCAGGATCAACTCTGTGTTCCTCTCTGTTCACTGAAGGGTTCCCTAATGCCCCGGGATCAGCTCCTGTGTTCCTCTCTGTATACTGAAGGTTCCTAATGCGGGATCCAGCTCTGTGTTCCTCTTTCTACCAATATGCTAGAAGGTTCTAATGCCCAGGATCAGCTCTGTGTTCCTCTCTGTGTACTGAAGGTTCTATGCAGGATCAGCTCTGTGTTCCTCTCCTGTAAACTGAAAGGTTCTTAATACTTTGGGATCAGCTCTGTGTTCTTCTCTGTATACTGAAGGTTCTAATACTTGGGATCAGCTCTGTGTTTCTCTCTGTATACTGAAGGTTCCTAATACCCAGGATCCTTTCTGTGTTCCTCTCTGTATACCTGAGTTCTATGCAGGATCGCTCTGTGTTCTCTCTGTATACTTTGAAGGTTCTAATGCAGGGGATCAGCTCTGTGTTCCTGTCTGTGTACTGAAGGTTCCTAATGCCCGTCAGCTCTGTGTTCCTCTCTGTATACTGAAGGTTCCCTAATGCAGGATCAGCTCTGTGTTCCTGTCTGTATACTGAGTTTCCTAATGCCCTGGATCAGCTCTGTGTTGTTCCTCTCTGTATACTGAAGGTTCCTAATACCCGGGATGACTCTGTGTTCCTCTCTGTGTACTGAAGGTTCCTAATGCAGGATCAGCTCTGTATTCCTCTCTGTGTACTGAAGGTTCTAATGCCCTGGATCCAGCTCTGTGTTCCTCTCTGTATGCTGAAGGTTCCTAATGCCGGGATCAGCTCTGTGTTCCTCTCTGTGTGCTGAAGGTTCCCTGTGCAGGATCAGCTCTGTCATTCTCCTCCTGTATACTAGAAGGGTTCCTATGCCCGGGATCAGCTCTGTGTTGTTCCTCTCTCTGTATACTGAAGGTTCCTAATACCCTGGATCAGCTCTGTGTTTCTCTCTGTATACTAGAAGGTTCCTAATGCCAGGATCAGCTCTGTGTTTCCTCTCTGTGTACTGAAAGTTCCTAATGCCAGGATCAGCTCTGTTCCTCTCCTGTATCACTGAAGGTTCCTAATGCCCTGGATCAGCTCTGTGTTCCTCTCTGTTATACTGAAGGTTCCCTGTGCGGGATCGGCTCTGTGTTCTCTGTGTACTGAAGGTTCCTAATGTAGGATCAGCTCTGTTCCTCTCTGTATACTGTGAAGGTTCCACAATGCCCGGGATCGCTCTGTGTTCCTCTCTGTATACTGAAGGTTCCCTAATGCCCTGGATCAGCTCTGTGTTCCTCTCCTGTATACTGGGGTTCTAATGCCCTGGCTCAGCTCTGTGTTTCACCTCTCTGTATACTGAAGGTTCCTGTCTTGGGATCAGCTCTGTGTTCCTCTCTGTATACTGAAGGTTCCTAATGCCCTGGATCAGCTCTGTGTTCTCTCTCTGTATGCTGAAGGTTCCTAATGCAGGAATCGCTTCCTGTGTTCCTCTCTGTGTACTGAGGTTCCTAATGCCCAGGGATCAGCTCTGTGTTCTCTCTGTATACTGAAGGTTCTAATACTTGAGATCAGGCTCTGTGTTCCTCTCTGTATACTGAAGGTTCCTGTGCCCTGGATCAGCTCTGTGTTCCTCTCTGTATACTGAAGGTTCCTAATGCCCCGGGATCAGCTCTGTGTTCCTCTCTGTGTAGAAGGTTCCTAATGCAGGATCAGCTCTGTGTTCCTCTCTGTGTACTAGAAGGTTCCTAATGCCCAGGATCAGCTCTGTGTTCCTGTCTGTATACTGAAGGTTCCTAATGCCCGGGGATCAGCTCTGTGTTCCCTCTCTGTATACTGAAGGTTCCCTGTCACCCAGGATCAGCTCTGTGTTCCTCTCTGTGTACTGAAGGTTCCTAATGCCCGGGATCAGCTCTGTGTTCCTGTCTGTATACTGAAGGTTCTAATGCCTGGATCCCGGCTCTGTGTTCCTCTCTGTATACTGAAGGTTCCTAATGCGGGATCAGCTCTGTGTTCCTCTCTGTGTACTAGAAGGTTCCTAATGCCGGGATCGCTCCTGTGTTCCTCTCTGTGTACTGAAGGTTCCTATGCCCGGGATCAGCTCTGTGTTTCCTGTCTGTACTGAAGGTTCTAATGCCCAGGATCAGCTCTGTGTTACTCTCTGTATGTAGAGGTTCCTAATGCCCAGGATCAGCTCTGTGTTCCTCTCTGTGTGCTGAAGGTTCCTAATGCCGGGATCAACTCTGTGTTTCTCTCTCTGTATGCTGAAGGTTCCCTAATGCCCAGGATCAGCTCTGTGTTCCTCTCTCTGTGTACTGAAGGTTCCTAATGCAGGATCAGCTCTGTGTTCTGTCTAGCCCTTTGAAAGGTTCTATGCAGGATCGCTCTGTGTTCTCTCTG
>NW_024750060.1:0-52500 GCF_018991925.1 Homarus americanus | reverse complement strand
ACAGTGTGCCAGCCTAGTGGAGAGGTGAGGAGGTGGGGTAGGGAGGCGGGTGAGGAGGCGGGTGAGGAGGCGGGGTGAGGAAGGAGGGGTGAGGAGGAGGGGTGAGGGGTGGAGGGGTGAGGAAGGAGGGGTGGAGGAGGAGGGGAGGAAGGAGGGTAGGGGAGGCGGGGGAGGGGGTGAGGGGTGGGAGGGGTGGAGGGAGGCGGGGTGAGGGGAGGTGGGGAGGGAAGGAGGGGTGGAGGAGGAGGGGTGAGGAAGGAGGGGTAGGGAGGAGGGAGGTGGGGTGAGGGGAGGTGGGGTGAGGGGGGTGAGGGGTGGAGGGGTGAGGGAGGTGTGGGGGAGGGGAGGAGGGGGAGGGAGGAGGGGTGAGGGAGTGGGGTGTTAAAGCAGATGAGGGGTGCCAGGGGTGAGGATGCCAAGGTGTGGGATGCATGGTGTGTGGAAAGGTGTGGTAGGCGAGACATGGTGTGGGTGTGACAAGGTGTGAGGACATGGTGTGGGTGTGACAAGGTGGGGAGACATGGTGTGGGTGTGACATGGCGAGGAGCATGGGTGGGTGTGACATGTGTGGGAGACATGGTGGTGTGCCATGGCGTGTGAGGAGCATGGTGTGGGTGTGACATGGCGTGGAGGAGCATGGTGTGGGTGTGACATGACGTGTGGGTGTGACATGACGTGTGGGTGTGACATGGCGTGTGAGGAGCATGGTGGATGTGACATGACGTGTGGGTGTGACATGGCGTGTGAGACATGTGGGTGTGACATGACGTGTGGGTGTGACATGGCGTGAGGAGCATGGTGTGGGTGTGGGGATGGGCTCACCCCAGCACAAGGTCTCAAGTATACCCTATAAACCTCGCTAACAGGCGACTCTTCACACCTGTAGCATCATTACAGGTGTCTAAATCTCACAGATTATTTCACCTGTGATTGAATACCCTAACGCTACTTTGGGGGCTTAAGTAGGTTAGTTAGGGTTAGGGTGACTAATCTTCAGGTGATCTTATTTTTTCGATTTAACCTGTTAATTAGTTTGTGTGATATGGTGGTGACAGGTGTGGGGGTGGTGGTGACAGGTGTGGTGGTAGTGGTGACAGGTATGGTAGTGGTGATGGCAGGTATAGTGACAATGGATCACCAGCAGAAGGTGTGATGAAGCACCAACATTTTCACCACCTCTTTCCTAACAAGTGAAGTAAAACAACATTACTTCCCACATTACACCAATATAACTCGCGCGCGTGTGTGTGTGTTTTGTGTGTGTGTGTGTAAAGTCAGCAGGGGGAGGGTAGGTCCTGGTAGAAAGGGTGTGTGGTAAGAGTCCCCCCCCTGCAGACCCACGGGGCACGGGGCGGGGACAGTAACATTATCATAGAAATGGGCGCTGGTCGAATGCTAATATGTTTAATAAAATGCAGCTGTGGCCTCCAGACACTTGAGAAAAGGGTTAACACGGCCCTCGGTCATAGTGATGCATGCCTCTGTTACTTTACGCACTGTTACTCTGGTTACTTTACGCACTCATACTCTATGGTTACTTTACGCTCTGTTACTCTATGGTTACTTTACGCACTCTTACTCTATGGTTACTTTACGCTCTTATATGGTTACTTTACGCACTCTTACTCTATGGTTACTTTACGCACTCTTACTTTGTGGTTACTTTACGCACTGTTACTTTGTGGTTACTTTACGCACTGTTACTCTATGGTTACTTTACGCACTCTTACTCTCTGTGGTTACTTTACGCTCTGTTACTTTGTGGTTACTTTACACACTGTTACTTTGTGGTTACTTTACGCACTGTTACTTTGTTTCTTTACACTGTTACTTTATGGTTATTTTACGCACTGTTACTTTATGGTTACTTTACCCACTCTTACTCTATGGTTACCTTACGCACTGTTACTTTCTTTCTTTACACTGTTACTTTATGTTGCTTTACGCAATGTTACTTCATGGTTACTTTACGCACTGTTACTTTATGGTTACTTTACGCACTGTTACTTTATGGTTACCTTACGCACTGTTACTTTGTTTCTTTACACTGATACTTTATGTTGCTTTACGCAATGTTACTTCATGGTTACTTTACGCACTGTTGCTTTGTTACTTTACGCACTGTTACTTTGTTTCTTTACACTGTTATTTTGTTACTTTACGCAATATTACTTTATGTTACTTTACGCTGTTACTTTATGGCTACTTTACGCAGTTATTTTTACTTGACGCACTGCTACTTTACATGTTGTTACTTTATGGTCACTTTACGCACTGTTACTTTATGCCCACTTTACGCACTGTTACTTTATGGTCACTTTGCGCACTGTTACTTTACACGTTGTTACTTTATGGTCACTTTAAGCACTGTTACTTTACATGTTACTTTATGGCCACTTTAAGCACTGTTACTTTACATGATGTTACTTTATGGTCATTTTAGCACTGTTACTTTATGCTCACTTACGCACTGTTACTTTATGGTCACTTTGCGCACTGTTACTTTACATGTTACTTTATGGTCACTTTAAGCACTGTTACTTTACATGTTGTTACTTTATGGTCATTTTAAGCACTGTTACTTTACATATTGTTACTTTATGGTCATTTTAAGCACTGTTACTTTACATATTGTTACTTTATGGTCACTTAAGGGTCTTTGCACTCAAGGGGTTAGGTCAGGGTAGTCAATGGTGTTAAGTCATCATACTCAGGGGAATGTTGCAGGTGTAGTGTGTGGGAGTGTAGCAGGTGGTGTGTAGCAGGTGTGGTGTGTGGGAGTGTAACAGGTGTGGTGTGTTGCAGGTGTGGTGTGTTGCAGGTGTGTGGTGTGGGAGTGTAGCAGGTGTGGTGTGGGAGGTGTGGCTGGGTGTGGTGTGTGGGAGGTGTGGTGTGTGGGAGTGTAGCAGGTGTGGTGTGTAGTGTGAGGTGTGGTGTGGGAGTGTAGCAGGTGTGGTGTGTAGCAGGTGTGGTGTGTGTGGGAGTGTAACAGGTGTGTGGTGTGTTGCAGGTGTGGGTGTGGGGTGTGAACAGGGTGTGGTGTGGGAGTGTAACAGGTGTGGGGGAGGTGTGGTGTGTGTGTGGGAGTGTAACAGGTGTGGTGTGTTGCAGGTGTGGTGTGTTGCAGGTGTGGTGTGGGAGTGTAGCAGGTGTGGTGTGGGAGTGTAACAAGTGTGGTGTGGGAGGTGGTGTGTGGGAGTGTAGCAGGTGTGGTGTGTTGCAGGTGTAGTGTGTGGGAGTGTAACAGGTGTGGTGTGTTGCAGGTGTGGTGTGTGGGAGTGTAGCAGGTGTGGTGTGGGAGTGTAACAGGTGTGGTGTGTTGCAGGTGTAGTGTGTGGGAGTGTAGCAGGTGTGTGGTGTGGGAGTGTAGGTGTGGTGTGTTGCAGGTGTGTAGTGTGTGGGAGTGTAACAGGTGTGGTGTGGGAGTGTGGCTGGGTGTGGTGTGGGAGTGTAACAGGTGTGGTGTGGGAGGTGTGGGGTGTGTGGGAGTGTAGCAGGTGTGGTGTGTTGCAGGTGTAGTGTGTGGGAGTGTAACAGGTGTGGTGTGTAGCTGGGTGTGGTGTGTGGGAGTGTAGCAGGTGTGGTGTGTTGCAGGTGTAGTGTGTGGGAGTGTAACATGGTGTGTTGCAGGTGTAGTGTGTTGCAGGTGTGGTGTGTGGGAGTGTAGCAGGTGTGGTGTGTTGCAGGTGTAGTGTGTGGAGTGTAACAGGTGTGGTGTGGGAGTGTAGCAGGTGTGGTGTGTGGGAGTGTAATAGGTGTGGTGTGGGAGGTGTGGTGTGTGGGAGTGTAAGGTGTGGTGTGTGGGTGTGGTGTGTGGGAGTGTAACAGGTGTGTGGTGTGTTGCAGGTGTGGTGTGTGGGAGTGTAGCAGGTGTGGTGTGTTGCAGGTGTAGTGTGTGGAGTGTGGCTGGAGTGTTGGGAGTTAACAGGTGTGTAGTGTGTTTGTGTAGCAGGTGTGGTGTGTTACAGGTGTGGTGTGTGGGAGTGTAACAGGTGTGGTGTGGGGAGTGGTAGCAGGTGTGGTGTGTTGCAGGTGTGGGTGTGTGGGAGTGTAGCAGTTGTGGTGTGTTGCAGGTGTGGTGTGTGGGAGTGTAGCAGGTGTGTGGGTGTGGGAGTGTAGCAGGTGTGGTGTGTTGCAGGGGTGCACAGGGAGTGTAGCAGGTGTGGTGTGTGGGGTGTAGCAGGTGTGGTGTGTGGGAGTGTAGCAGGTGTGGTGTGATGCAGGTGTGGTGTGTGGGAGTGTAGCAGGTGTGGTGTGTGTGGGAGTGTAACAGGTGTGGTGTGGGGTGTAGCAGGTATGGTGTGTTGCAGGGTGTGGTGTGTGAGAGTGTAGCAGGTGTGGTGTGTTGCAGGTGTGGTGTGTGGGGTTAACAGGTGTGGTATGGGGTGTAGCAGGTGTGATGTGTTGCAGGTGTGGTGTGTGTGGGGTGAACAGGTGTGGTGTGTGGGAGTGTAGCAGGTGTGGTGTGTTGCAGGTGTGGGGTGTGTGGGAGTGTAGCAGGTGTGGTGTGGGAGTGTAGCAGGTGTGGTGTAGAGTGTAGCAGGTGTGGTGTGGAAGTGTAGCAGGTGTGGTGTGTTGCAGGTGTAGTGTGTGGGAGTGTGGCAGGTGTGGTGTGGGAGTGTAACAGGTGTGGTGTGGGAGTGTAGCAGGTGTGGTGTGTTGCAGGTGTGGTGTGTGGGTGTAGCAGGTGTGGTGTGTTGCAGGTGTAGTGTGTGGGAGTGTAGCAGGTGTGGTGTGGGAGTGTAGCAGTTGTGGTGTGTTGCAGGTGTGGTGTGTGGGAGTGTAGGTGTGGTGTGGGAGTGCAGCAGGTGTGGTGTGGAGGTGTAACAGGTGAGGGTTTGGGAGTGTAGCAGGTGTGGTGTGGAAGTTTAACAGGTGTGTTGTGGAGTGTTACAGGTGTGGTGTGGGAGTGTAGCAGGTGTGGTGTGGAGTGTAACAGGTGAGGTGTGGGAGTGTAGCAGGTGTGGTGTGGAGTGCTACAGGTATGGTGTGGGGTGTAGCAGGGGTGTGGTGTGGAGTGTAGCAGGTGTGGTGTGGAAGTGTTACAGGTGTGGTGTGGAAGTGTAGCAGGTGTGGTGTGGAAGTGTAGCAGGTGTGGAAGCGTAAGGAAGTCACACATATCTAGAACTGAAACTGTGTGAGAGAGAGAGAGAGAGAGAGGGGAGGGAGGGAGGGAGGGAGGGAGGGAGGGAGGAAAGGAGTGGAGGGAGTGGAGGGAGGGGAGGGAGGGGCCACTGTCCAGGCCAACACACCATTATACGAATACCAAGAGGTTTTTTCGCCTTCTTAATCGCTATGGTTATTATTTATCATGGCGCTCTCTCCTCCATACGCCACTATTGACGCATCTCCCGACTTGCCTCAGTGCTGCGCCATAATGCTACAGGCGTTGTGGTATGCGACTCCTGAACCTTATTTTTGCTTGTCTAATAATGTGTGTGTGTGTGTGTGTGTGTGTGTTATGAGGTCCAAAGGTGTAACAGCCCAACCTCCATCACCACACCACCACCACCTATACACCTTCACAACACCACCAACACCTACACACCACCAACACCACCTACAGATATACCAGCCCTACTTCCCTGTATACCTCCGCCTTTCTTGCCCCAATACTTCGCTCCAGTCCAGTACACCACCTCCAGTTATGTCGAGTCCCATCCGTGTTACAAAAAAGAGAATCCTGTGTTTTTATTTTACATCCGTGTTACAAAAAAGAGAATCCTGTGTTTTTATTTTACATCCGTGTTACAATAAAGAGAATCCTGTGTTTTTATTTTACATCCGTGTTACAAAAAAGAGAATCCTGTGTTTTTATTTTACATCCGTGTTACAAAAAAGAGAATCCTGTGTTTTTATTTTACATCCGTGTTACAATAAAGAGAATCCTGTGTATTTATTTTACATCCGTGTTACAAAAAAGAGAATCCTGTGTTTAGGGTTTTGGTAAAGTAAACAACGTCTATTTAACATCACTTTTTATTGGGTATATTGACCATTTCTCCCCCTACCCTTTATCTATCTATCTATCTATCTATCTATCTATCTGCTCTCTTCATATTCCACATCTTCTGGCCTCCACTTCGTCTGGCCTCCACGTCGTCTGGCCTCCACGTCTTCTGGCCTCCGTCTTCTGGCCTCCGTCGTCTGCCTCCACGTCTTGCTTCGTCTTTCCTCCATTCGTCTGCTCCACGTCGTCTGGCCTCCACGTCGTCTGGCCTCCGTCGTCTGGTCTCCCGTCGTCTGGTCTCCCGTCGTCTGGTGTCCTCGTCGCCCACGTCGTCTGGCCTCCACGTCGTCTGGTCTCCGTCGTCTGGCCCCACGTCGTCTCTCCACGTCGTCTGGCCTCCACGTCGTCTGGCCTCCCGTCGTCTGGTCTCCCTCGTCTGGCCTCCATGTCGTCTGGTCTCCATGTCGTCTGGCCTCCGTCGTCTGGCCTCCACGTCGTCTGCCCTCCGCGTCTTTTCGCCTCCAGTTGTTGTTGACCTCCATATCGATGACCTCCACGTCTTCTGGCCTCCACTTGTTGATGACCTCCCACGTCGTCTGGCCTCACTTGTTGACCTCCACTAGATGACGATCTCCACGTCTCCTGGCCTCTACGTCGTCTGGCATCCACATCTTCTGGCCTCTCGTCGTCTGGCCTCTACGTCGTCTGGCATCACATCTTCTGGCCTCTACGTCGTCTGGCCTCCCGCGCCTTCGCCTCCCACTTGTTGATGACCTCCACGTCTTCTGGCATCCACTTGTTGATGACCTCCACGTCTTCTGGCATCCACTTGTTGATGACCTCCACGTCTTCTGGCCTCCACTAGATGATAGCCTCCGTCTTTTGGTCTCCACTTGTATATGACCTCCACGTCTTCTGGCCTCCACTAGATGACGACCTCCACGTCATCTGGCCTTCACTAGATGATAGCCTCCACGTCGTCTGGCCTCCACTTGATGACTTCCACATCTACTGGCCTCCACTTGTTGACCCCATGTCGTCTGGCGTCTACGTCTTCTGGCCTCCACTTCGTCTGGCCTCCACTTGTTGTAGACCTCCACTTTGTCTGGCCTCCACTTGTTGTAGACCTCCACTTTGTCTGGCCTCCACTTGTTGTAGGCCTCCCACTTGTTGACGTCTACGCCGTCTGGCCTCCGTGTTGACCTCCATGCCGTCTGGCCTCCACTTGACCTCCACGTCGTCTGACCTTCACTTGTTTTTATCTCCCGTCGTCTGGCATCCATGTCTTCTGGCCTCCACTTGATGATTACCTCCACGTTGTCTGGCTTCCACTTGTTGACCTCCATACCGTCTGGCATCCATATCTTCTGGCCTCCACTTGACCTCCACGTCGTCTGGCCTCCACTTGATGACCTCCACGTCGTCTGGCCTCCACTTGTTGATGACCTCCACTTCTTGTTGACCCCCACGTCATCTGGCCTCCACTTGTTGATGACCTCCACTTGATAATGACCTCCACGTCTTCTAGCCTCTTCTGGCCTCTACGTCGTCTGACATTTACGTCTTACAGCTTCCACTTGTTGTTGACCTCCACGTCGTCTGACATCCACGTCTTATGGCCTCCACTTGTTGTTGACCTCCACGTCGTCTGGCCTCCACTTCATGACGGAGGTAGTGTGTGTGTGTGTGTGTGAATTCCTAAATATCACCACATACAGCAGCTAGTTTATTGTGCACCCCATACTCATCCTGCGAGCGGTAACGGAAGAGGATCAGAGTAGAGGTCACAAAAGGTGTGTCTAACAGTCCCGAGTGGTCAGGATATTGTGCCTTTCAATGTAACAGAATATTTCCAGTACTATATGTTGTTTGTTTAGTTCTGCACATACTAGTTGACTTGTTCACACATGCTTGAGTGACATACTGAAGTGTGAGGCTATATGTCTGGCCACACACTTTACATTTGGTTTTGTTCACATCTGCTTGAGGAACATACTGCCAGAGGTACTTATATCCTAACCTTAGTCTAGCGGCTACAACATCTTGTAATCTAGTGATATTGTTACTTGTTCCATATACATGTGTTACTTGATACATCTCATCATGGTAAACAATGGATCGACTAGTGCCTGTTTGCACTTGTCTACTGGCGTCATATTAACCAACAAGTTCTTTTTTGATTACACACTTAGAGGTTCTTTCGACAAGACCCAAATTGGATTAAAGTTTCTTTGTTATATGGGTGTGTGGTGGGAAGGTCAATGGGTGGGAGGTGAGTGGGTGGGAGGGTGAGGTGGAGGGTGAGTGGTGGGAGGGTGAGGGTGGGAGGGTGAGGGGTGAGAGGGCAGGTGGTGGGAGGATGAGCGGTTGGTAGGGGTGAGGTGGGAGGATGAGTGGCTGGGATGGTGAGTGGGTAGGATGAGTAGTGGAGATGGTTTTAGGCAGAGTTATGGGAGCCAGCATGGTGCAGAACGGAGGTGGATGTGATTTGGGTGGGTTGATGGATGGGTTGGCCATAAAGCTCTCTATGGTATTTTGCTGATGTACAATGCCCACCACGTCTTGGCTGACAACGTAACCCCATAGGCGAACAGTAGCCTGGACTTGAGGTGTGTGGGAGGCGAGATGTGGCGGGTAATATGCAGAGCCCAGTACCCCAAGTGTGTCCACCTTCAGATAATCGGGTTAAGCATCGCCGACGGGGACTCCTGCCATCCGCCGCCCCCGACCCGCTCTGTTGACATCGCGACGTCGGCCCGACTCCTCCTGGTGAGACCGACCACTGCCCGACTCCTCCTGGTAGTGACCGACCACTGCCCGACTTCCTCTGTAGTGACCGACCACTACCCGACTCCTCCTGGTAGTGACCGACCACTACCCGACTCCTCCTGGTAGTGACCGACCACTGCACGACTCCTCCTGGTAGTGACCGACCACTACCCGACTCCTCCTGGTAGTGACCGACCACTGCCCGACCTCCTGGTGACCACCACTGCACGACCTCCTTGTAGTGACCGACCACTGCCCGTCCTCCTGCTAGTGACCGACCACTGCCCGATCCCTCCTGGTAGTGACCGACCACTACTCGACTCCTGGTAGTGACCGACCACTGCCCGACTCTCCTGGTAGTGACCGACCACTGCCCGACTCTGGTAGTGACCGACCACTACCCGACCTCCTGTAGTGACCGACCACTGCCCGACCTCCTGGTAGTGACCGACCACTACCCGACTCCTGGTAGTGACCGACCACCACCACCTCCTGGTAGTGACCGACCACTGCCCGACCTCCTGGTAGTGACCGACCACGACCGACTCCTGGTGGGACTGACCACTCACCTGACTCCTCCTGGTAGTGACCGACCACTGCCCGACTCTCCTGTAGTGACCGACCACTGCCCGACTCCTGGTAGTGACCGACCACTACCCGACTCTCCTGGTAGTGACCGACCACTACCCGACTCCTCCTGGTAGTGACCGACCACTACCCGACTCCTCCTGGTAGTGACCGACCACTGCCCGACTCTCCTGGTAGTGACCGACCACTACCCGACTCCTCCTGGTAGTGACCGACCACTACCCGACTCCTGGTAGTGACCGACCACTACCCGACTCCTCCTGGTAGGACCGACCACTGCCCGACTCTCCTGGTAGTGACCGACCACTACCCGACTCCTGGTAGTAGTGACCCACAACAACGACCATTACCCGAAAATATCCTCCTTAATACTGTAATTTTATTCTGCCGGACGACCAATATATGTGTGTGTGTGTGTGTGTGTGTGTGTGTGTGTGTGTGTGTGTGTGTGTGTGTGTTAGTAGCTATGGTCTCAACACTGGTAGTAGTCGACAGAGGAACGATACAGTATATAGTACTAGCAAATAATGAATGTACCAAATATTGCGGAGTATGAGGGAGTGAATGAGTGTGTCCCTGAGAAAGGTGGAGTGGGGGAGGGAGGAGCTTGGGGGGGGCCTCTCTCCTGGCCTGGAGGAGCACCTTACCATCACTTACCTGTCTGTCACACACATGAGGCCTTTACTCTACCTGTCAGTAAAGTTAACAAGATGCATCATATGAAGAACACACACAAAAAAACACAAAGTCCGGACCTCACTAAGGTGTATCGTCATGCTGGGGATACACAAACGTGAGGTACACTACACTACACACACACAGGGCAGCGGCAGGCAGGACAAGAGGCCAGCTACCCCACGCCATGCACCCAACATGCACACTCACCACTTCATACATAAACACAGACGAAGAGAGAGGAGAGGACTAACAGCAGCAGCAACAGTAGTAGTAGTAGTAGTAGTAGTAGTAGTAGTAGTATTAGTATTAGTAGTAGTAGCAGCAGCAGCAGCAGTAGCAGCAGCAGAGAGCAGCAGACAACATAGCGTACGTCTGCTGCCACACTAACTAGCACACACACCTTACCTGTGCAGTCCATTCCTTACTTGCATTACTCTGCTTCTAATGCTCACCACCAACAATATAATAACACAGGTAAGAGAGAGACCATGGTGTAATATCCCTCACCCTTACTTGTGATCGATGCAAGGGGCCCTCACACACAGCCTGGGGCCCTCACACACAGCCTGGGGGCCCCCACATAGCCTGGAGCCCTCACACACACCCCCACACACCCTGGGGCCCACACACTGGGGCCCTCACACATAGCCTGGGGCCCTCACACACAGCCCTGAGCCCCACACACAGCCTGGGGCCCCCACACACACCTGGGGCCCTCACACACCTGGGGACCACAACAGCCTGGGGACCTCACGCACAGCCTGGGGACCTCACACACACAGCCTGGGGCCCTCACATACAGCCTGGCGACCTCACACACAGCCTGGGGCCCCACACACAGCCTGGGGCCCCACACACAGCTTGGGGCGTATTTAATTTAGGTAAAACTTGAATTTCTTCGTTTCTAAATTTCTTAGCTTGTCAAACGATGAGTTAGTGTGAGTGACGGCGAGGGTGAGGGAGGAGTGTGAGTGACGCCAAGGATGAGGGGTGAGTGGCTGGCCCTCCCTCCTGTACCACACTCACACCACTGACGTCAACCCTGGTGCTTCACTAAGGCGGTATATATATTTTTTAAGTGTGTTATATATCGTGTTATTATTACTTACTATCATCATCGTCATCAATACTTCATCATCATCCCAATGCCACATACACATATATATATAATTCTGAACCCCAACTCAAGAGCCCTCCCCTACCACCACCACCCATCTCACCACCAACTACCCCAACCACCCTTACCCTCTCCACCTACCTAACTGCCCACCACTATTAATAACTCCCCCACCGTAAACTCTTACAATAGTTATGAGCGATAGACTGGGGACTATTTTTACTACTACCTTCAAAATAGTCGATCGTCTATTACACCCCTCCCTCCCCCACTCTCTGGTATGTCAACACTGTTTCACGCGTCACTCACCCATTCTCCCTCGTGTTCCGTCCTGGGCAGTGAGTACCAGGCCGTCACCATTCACTCTATCTTGTGTTCCGTCCTGGGCAGTGAGTACCAGGCCGTCACTATTCACTCTATCTTGTGTTCCGTCCTAGGCAGTGAGTACCAGGGCCGTCACTCATTCACTCTATCTCGTGTTCCGTTCTGGGCAGTGAGTACCAGGCGTCACTTCTCGTGTTCGTCCTGCAGTAGTACCAGGCGTCACATACTCTATCTCGTGTTCCGTCTGGCAGAGTACCAGGCCGTCCATTCACATCTCGTGTTCCGTCTGGGCAGACACCACATTCACCTATCCTCTCTGGGCAAGTACCAGGCCACATTCACTCATCTTGTGTTCCGTCCTAGGCAGTGAGTACCAGGCGTCACTCAATCACTCTTCCTGTGTTCCGTCCTGGCCAGTGAGTACCAGGGCCGTCACCATTCACTCTCGTGTTCCGTTCTGGGCAGTGAGTACCAGGGCCGTCACTATTCACTCTATCTGTGTCCGTCCTAGGCAGTGAGTACCAGCCGTCACCAATCACTCTTCCTCGTGTTCCGTCCTGGCCAGTGAGTACCAGGGCCGTCACTCAATCACTCTTCCTCGTGTTCCGTCCTGGCCAGTGAGTACCAGGCCGTCACTCATTCATTCTTCCTCGTGTTCCGTCCTGGGCAGTGAGTACCAGGGCCGTCACCATTCACTCTATCTTGTGTTCCGTCCTGGGCAGTGTGAGTACCAGGCCGTCACCATCACTCTATCTCGTGTTCCGTTCTGGGCAGTGAGTACCAGGCCGTCACCATTCACTCTATCTCGTGTTCCGTTCTGGGCAGTGAGTACCAGGCCGTCACTATTCACTCTATCTCGTGTTCCGTTCTGGGAGTGAGTACCAGGCCGTCACTATTCACTCCATCTTGTGTTCCGTCCTAGGCAGTGAGTACCAGGGCCGTCACCAATCACTCTTCCTCGTGTTCCGTCCTGGCCAGTGAGTACCAGGGCCGTCACTCATTACCTCCCTGTTCCGTTCTGGGCAGTGAGTACCAGGCCGTCACTCATTCACTTCCTCGTGTTCCGTCCTGGCAGTGAGTACCAGGCCGTCACCATTCATTCTCGTGTTCCGTCCTGCCAGTGAGCCAGGGCCGTCACCATTCACTCTATCTTGTGTTCCGTCCTGGCAGTGAGTACCAGGCGCCTCACCATTCACTCTTCCTCGTGTTCCGTCCTAGGCAGTGGTACCAGGCCGTCACCAATCACTCTTCCTCGTGTTCCGTCCTGGCCAGTGAGTACCAGGGCCGTCACTCACCCTCACTACTCCATCACTTCCAGTAGAGCGTGGTATCTCTCGGTTACTCACTTGTAACTCAATTAGGAATCATTAAAACATCCAGGTCATTATAGCACCACTAACTAGTGTGTCATCCAACTCTTATTCAGTGGCATCCACCTTACTGCCCGTCATCCACCTCATATTTCGTTACATCCACCTCCCTACCCGTCATCCACCTCTTCTTTCCCTGCATCCACCTCCTTCCCCATGGCATCCACCTCATCTTTCGTTGCATCCACCTCCCTACCCGTGGCATCCACCTCCCAACCCATAGCATCCAAATTCTGCCTGTAGCATCCACCTCCCAACCTGTGGCATCCACCTACCGCCCGTGGCATCCACCTCCTTGCCCGTGGCATCCATCTACCTGCCGAGTCATCCATCTCCTGCTCGTGCATCCACCACCCTGTCCGTGTGATCCACCTCCCGACCCGCCTCATCTACCTCCTACCCGTGCCATCCACCTTGGCCCTTCTCACCCTCGTATTCTGCAGACCTTCATCTCCCGCCCCGCCATCCAACTCCCTGCCCGTGTCACCCACCTCTTATTCCGTAGGCCACCTCCCTACCCGTAGCATCAACCTCCCTACCTGCAGCATCCAACCTCCTACCCGTAGCATCACCTCCCTACCCGTAGCATCCACCTCTGCCCAGGGCATCCACCTCTGCCCAGAGCATCCACCTCTGCCCGTTGCATCCACCTCCGTGCCCGTGGCATCCACCTCCCTACCCATAGCATCCACCTCCCCACTCTGGCATCCACACTGCCGTGGCATCCACCTCTCCACCCATAGCATCCACCTCCCTACCCGTGGCATCCACCTCCCTACCCCTGGCATCCACCTCCTACCCTCCCTGGCATCCATCCCTACCTCGTGGCATCCACCACTACCAGTAGCATCCACCTCCCTACCCGTGGCATCCACCTCCCTACCCGTGGCATCCACATCCCTACCCGTGGCATCCAGCTCACTACCCGGCATCCACCTCCCCTACCGTGGCATCCACCTCCTACCCGTGGCATCCACCACCGTATCCGTGGCATCCACCTCCCTACCCTTGGCATCCTCCTCCCGTCCGTGACATCCACCTCCCTACCCGTGGCATCCACCTCCCTACCCGTGGCATCCACCTCCCTACCCGTGGCATCCACCTCCCTACCCATGGCATCAACCTCCCTACCCGTGGCATCCACCTCCCTACCTGTGGCATCCCCTACCACCCGTAGCATCCACCCTCTACCTCCCGTAGGCATCAACCTCCCTACCCGTGGCATCCACCTCCCCACCCGTGGCATCCCTCCTCCCGTCCGTGACATCCACCTCCCTACCCCGTGGCATCCACCTCTACCCGTGGCATCCACCTCCGTATCCGTGGCATCCACCTCCTACCCCTTGGCATCCTCCTCCTGTCCGTGGCATCCACCTCCCTACCCTTGGCATCCTCCTCCCTGTCCGTGACATCCACCTCCCACCCGGCATCCACCTTCCTGCCCGTGGCATCCACCTTCCTGCCCTGGCATCCACCTCCTTACCCGTGCATCCACCTCCCTACTCGTGGCATCCACCTCCCTACCCGTGGCATCCACCTTCCTGCCCGTGGCATCCACCTCCTGCCCGTGGCATCCACCTCCCTGCCCGTGGCATCCACCCTCCCCTAACTCCCAGCATCCACCTCCCGTCCGTGGCATCCACCTCCCTGTCCGTGGCATCCACCTCCCACCCTAGCATCCACCTCCTGTCCGTGGCATCCACCTCCTGCCCGTGCATCCACCTCCCTAACCCCAGCATCCACCTCCCTGTCCGTGGCATCCACCTTCTGCCCGTGGCATCCACCTCCCTAACCCTAGCATCCACCTCCCTGCCCGTGGCATCCACCTCCTGTCCGTGGCATCCTCCCAACCCTAGCATCCACCTCCTTCCTGTCCGTGGCATCCACCTTTCCCCTGGCATCCACCTCCTAACCCTAGCATCCACTTCCTAACCCTAGCATCCACCTCCCTAACCCTAGCATCCACCTTTCTGCCCGTGGCATCCACCTCCCTAACCCTAGCATCCACCTCCCACCCGTGGCATCCACCTCCCTATCCGTGGCATCCACCTCCACCTGTATCATCCACTGCCCTATCCGGGCATCAACTCTCCCACCCGGTATCATCCACCTCCCTATCCGGGGCATCAACCTCCCACCCGTATCATCCACCAACCCACCCATCCACCAACCCACCCGTATCATCCACCTCCCTATCCGCATCAACCTCCCACCCCGTATCATCCACCTCCCTATCCGGGGCATCAACCTCCCCACCCGTATCATCCACCAACCCACCCATATCATCCACCTCCACCCATATCATCTACCTCCCCACCCGTATCCACCTCCTCCTGTGGCATCCACCTCCCTGTCCGTGGCATCCACCTCCTTCCCATCCACCTTCCTACCCGTGGCATCCACACCTCCCACCTGTATCCACCTCCCCACTGTGGCATCCACCTCCCTACCTGTGGCATCCATCTTCATGCTCGTGGCATCCACCTCCTGCCCGAGGCATCCACCTCTGTGCCCGTGGCATCCACCTCACCAACCCCAGCATCCACCTCCCTGTCCGTGGCATCCACCTCCCTAACCCCTAGCATCCACCTCCTCCCTGTCCGTGGCATCCACCTTTCTGCCCGTGCATCCACCTCCCTAACCCTAGCATCCACCTCCCTGTCCGTGGCATCCACCTTTCTGCCCGTGCATCCAGCTCCCTAACCCTAGCATCCACCTCACTGTCCGTGGCATCCACCTCCTGTCCGTGGCATCCACCTCCCAACCCAAGCATCCACTTCCCTGTCCGTGGCATCCACCTCCTGTCCGGCATCCACCTGCCCGTGGCATCCACCTCCCTAACCCTAGCATCCACCTCCCTGCCCGTGGCATCCACCCTTCTGCCCGTGGCATCCACCTCCTAACCCTAGCATCCACCTCCTGTCCGTGGCATCCACCTCCCTAACCCCAGCATCCACCTCCCTGTCCGTGGCATCCACCTCCCCTGTCCGTGGCATCCACCTCCCTAACCCTAGCATCCACCTTCTGCCCGTGGCATCCACCTCCCTGTCCGTGGCATCCACCTCCCTGTCCGTGGCATCCACCTCCCTAACCCTAGCATCCACCTCCCCCACCCGTATCATCCACCTCCCCATCCGGGCATCAACCTCCCCACCCGTATCATCCACCTCCTATCCGGGGCATCAACGTCCGCACCCTATCATCCACCTCCCTATCCGGGCATCAACCTCCCACCTGTATCATCCACCTCCCATCCGCATCAACCTCCCCACCCGAATCATCCACCAACCCACCCATATCATCCACTCCTATCCGGGGCATCAACCTCCCCACCCGCATCATCCACCAACCCACCTGTATCATCCACCTCCTCCATCAGGGCATCAACCTCCCACCTGTATCATCCACCTCCCTATCCGGGCATCAACCTCCCACCCGAATCATCCACCAACCCACCCACATCATCCACCTCCTACCCGTATCATCCACCAACCCACCGTATCATCCACCTCCTATCCGGGGCATCAACCTCCCCACCCGTATCATCCACCTCCCTATCCGGGGCATCAACCTCCCACCCGTATCATCCACCTCCTATCCGGGCATCAACCTCCCACCCGTATCATCCACCTCCCTATCCGCATCAACCTCCCCACCCGAATCATCCACCAACCCACCCATATCCACTCCTATCCGGGGATCAACCCACCCACCCGTATCATCCACCTCCCTATCCGGGCATCAACCTCCCACCCGTATCATCCACCTCCTATCCGGGGCATCAACCTCCCCACCCGTATCATCCACCTCCCTCATCCGCATCACCTCCCCACCTGCATCATCCACCTCCCCATCCGGGGCACTCCCCCACCCGAATCATCCACCAACCCACCCATCATCCACCTCTCCACCCGTATCATCCACCTCCCAACCCGTATCATCCACCTCCCACCGTGGCATCACTCACCCCGCCCGCGGCATCCACATTCCTGCCCGTGGCATCCACCTCCCTACCAGTGGCATCCACCTCCTTACCCGTGGCATCCACCTCCCTACCCGTGGCAAACACCTCCCTACCCGTGGCATCCGCCTCCTTACCCTTGGCATCCACATTCCTACCCGTGGCATCCACTTCCTAACCGTGGCATCCACCTCTAAGGCAGGCATCCACCTCCTTACCCGTGGCATCCACCTCCCATCCGTGGCATCCACCTCCTGCCCTGTGGCATCCACCTCCGTGCTCGGCATCCACATTCCTACCCGTGGCATCCACCTCCTCACCCGTGTCATCTACCACCTTACCTATGGATCCACCTCTGAGGCAATGGCATCCACCTGCATGCCCACTGAATCATCCACCAACCCACCCATATCATCCACCTCCACCCGTATCATCCACCTCCCACCTGTATCATCCACCTCCCTTCCCGTGGCATCCACCACCCAACCCATCATCCACCTCCCAACCTGTGGCATTCACCCCTGCCCGTGGCATCCACATTCCTACCTGTGGCATCCACCTCCATGCCCGTGACATCCTCATTCCTACCCGTGGAATCCACCTCCCAACCGTGGCATCCACCTCTGGGCAGTGGCATCCACCTCCTACCCGTGGCATCCACCTCTGCCAGTGGCATCCACTTCCCGACCCGGCATCCACCTCCCTGCCCATTATCCACACCCCCCTGCCCGTGGCATACACCTCCTGCCCGTGGCATCCACATTCCTGCCCATGGCATCCACCTCCCTTCCAGGGCCTCCACATTCCTGCCTGTGGCATCCACCTACCTGCCCGTGGCATCCACTTCCCTACCCGTGGCATCCTCATTTCTGCCCTTTGCATCCACCTCCCTACCTGTAACATCCATCTCCTCACCCGGGCATCCAACATTCCTGCCCGTGGCATCCGCTTCCTACCCGTGGCATCCTCATTTCTGTCCGTGGCATCCACCTCCCTACCGCTGTCATCATCCACCAGCCGGGCATCCAACATACCTGCCCACCATTACCTACCTACCTGGCATCCACCGCCCCCGTGCATTATCCACATCCCCGCCCGTGTCATCCACCTCCTGTCCGTGGCATCCACCTCCCAACACGGCCATGCACATTCCTGCCCATTATCCACATTCCTACCCGTGGCATACAACATTCCTGCCGTGGCATCCACCTACCTGCCCATATCCACCTCCCTGCCCGTACATACACCTTGCTGCCCGTGGTATTCCATCCCTGCCCATTATCCACATTCCCTGCCCGTGCATCCACCCACGTCACATCCACATCCCTGCCCGTGGCATCCACATTCCTGCCCGTGGCATCCACCTACCTGCCCATTCCATCCTGCCCGTGACATACACCTTGCTGCCCGTGGAATTCACATCCTGCCCATTATCCATTCTCCTGCCGTGGCATCCAACTACTTGCCCATCCACATCCTGCCCGTGATCCACATTCCGCCCGTGGCATCCACCTACTTGCCCATTATCCACATCCCGCCCGTGTCCCTGCCCGTGGCATCCACCCACTTGCCCACATCCACATCCCTGCCCGTGGCATCCACATTCCTACCCGCACCACCCTGCCTATTGTCCACTTCCCTGCCTGTGGCATCCACCCACTTGCCCATATCCACATCCCTTCCCGTGGCGTCCACATTCTGCCCATTATCCACATCCCTGCCCGTGGCATCCACTTCCTGCCCGTGGCATCCACTTTCCAGCAGGAACATCCACCCCTGCCCGTGGCATCCACCTCCTCACCCGTGGCATCCACCTCCCTACCCGTGGCATCCACCTCCTACCGTGGCATCCACATTCCTGCCCGTGGCATCCACCTCCCTACCCGTGCATCCACCTCTACGTGGCATCCACTCTCCTACCCGTGGCATCCACCTCCTAACCAGTGTCATCCACGTCCCTGCCCATATCATCGACCTCCAAATCTGAGGCATCCACCTCCTGCCTATAATCCACCTTCTGCCTGAGACATCCACCTCCTGCCCGTGACATCCACTTCCCTGTCCGTGGCATCCACTTCCTGCCCGGACATCCACCTCCCGCCTATAATCCACCTTCATGCCGTGACATCCACCTCCCGCCCGTGACATCCACTTCTGTCCGTGGCATCCACTTCCGCCCGTGGCATCCACCTCCCTGCCATCCACCTCCATGCCCGTGACATCCACCTCCTGCCATTAGCCACCTCCATGCCCGTGGCATCCACTTCCTGCCCGTGGCATCCACCTCCCTGCCTATTATCCACCTCCATGCACATCCACCTCGCCATTATCCACCTCCATGCCCGTGACATCCACCTACTTGCCCATTATCCACATCCCTGCCCTGCATCCACATTCCCGCCCGTGCATCCACCCCAAACAGAACATCCACCCCGCCCGTGGCATCCACCTCCCTACCCGTGCATCCACCTCCCTACCCTGCATCCACCTCCCTACCGGCATCCACATTCCTGCCCGTGGCATCCACCTCCCACCCGTGCATCCACTCCTCCTGCATCCACTCCTACCCGTGCATCCACCTCCTAACCAGTGTCATCCACGTCCCTGCCTATCATCGACCTACAAATCTAGGCATCCACCTCCTGCCTATAATCCACCTTCATGCCCGTGACATCCACCTCCCCTGCCCGTGACATCCACTCCCTGTCCGTGGCATCCACTTCCCTGCCCGACATCCACCTCCTGCCTATAATCCACCTTCATGCCCGTGACATCCACCTCCCCTGCCCGTGACATCCACTCCTGTCCGTGGCATCCACTTCCCCGTGGCATCCACCTCCTGCCTATTATCCACCTCCATGCCCGTGACATCCACCTCCCGCCTATTAGCCACCTCCATGCCCGTGGCATCCACTTCCCTGCCCGTGGCATCCACCTCCCTGCCTATTATCCACCTCCATGCCAGTGGCATCCACCTCCCTGCCCGTGGCATCCACTCTAATGCAGTAACATCCATATTCCTGCCCGTGGCATCCACCTCCCAACCCGTGGCATCACCTCCTGCCCATGGCATCCATCTCCCTACCCGTGTCATCCACTTCGAATACTGCAAACATCCACCTCCCTGCCCGTGGCATCCACTTCTAATACAGTAACATCCACCTCCCAACCCAACTGCCTTTCTTAACTCCATTCCTGCCCACCGTGGCCTTCTATTACCCCCAGCAGCCGTCACCCCCAGCAGCCCTCACTCCCCAGCAGCGCCCTCACTACCCCCAACAGCCTCACTATCCCCCAGCAGCCCTCACACCCCCAGCAGCCCACTACCCCCAGCAGCCCACACCCCCAGCAGCCCTCACTACCCCAGCAGCCCCTCACTATCCTCAGCAGCCCTCACCACCCCCCAACAGCCCTCACTATCCCCAGCAGCCCTCACTACCCCAACAGCCCTCATCCCGCAGCAGCCCTCACTACCCTCCAGCAGCCCTCACTACCCTCAGCAGCCCTCACTATCCCGCAGCAGCCCCTCACTACCCCAACAGCCCTCACTATCCCCAGCAGGCCCTCACCACTCCCAGCAGCCTCCAATCCCCCAGCAGCCCCCTCACTACCCCCAGCAGCCCTCACTCACTCCCCAGCCCCTCACTCACCCCCCAGCAGACCCACCACCACCCCCAGCAGCCCTCACTCACCCCCAGCAGCCCTCACAATCCCCCAGCAGCCCTCACTCACCCCTAGCAGCCCTCTCTACCTCCAGCAGCCTACCACCCCCAGCACTCCACCACCCCCAGCAGCCCTACTATCCCCAGCAGCCCTCACTACCCCCATAGCCTCACTATCCCCAGCAGCCCTCACTACCCCCAGCAGCCCTCCTTATCCCCCAGCAGCCTCACCATCCCCAGCAGCCCTCATTATCCCCCAGCAGCCCTCACTACTCCCAGCAGCCCCTCCTCCACTACCCCCCAGCAGTCCTCACTACATCCCCAGCAGCCCTCACTACCCCAACAGCCTCACACCCCCACCAGCACTCACTGCCTCCAGCAGCCCTCACTACCTCCAGCAGCCCTCATCACCCCCAGCAGCCTCCTCACCACCCCCAGCAGCCCATCATCCCCGCAGCCCTCACTACCTCCAGCAGCCCCTCACTACCCCCAGCAGCCCTCACCACCCCCAGCAGCCTTCCCCCAGCCCTCACTATCCCCAGCAGCCCCTGCTCACCTCCAGCAGCCTCTCACTCCCCACAGCAGCCTCACTCACCCCAGCAGCCTCACTACCCCCCAGCAGCCACTACCCCCAACAGCCTCACTACCCCCAGCAGCCCTCCCTATATCCCCCCAGCAGCCCTCACTACCCCAGCAGCCCTCACTACCCCACAGCAGCCCCTCACTACCCCAGCAGCCCTCACTACCCCCAGCAGCCCCTCACTATCCCCAGCAGCCCTCACACCCTCCAGCAGCCTTCACTACCCCAGCAGCCTCACCACCCCCCAGCAGCCCTCACTCCCCCAGCAGCCCTACTCCCCCAACAGCCCTCACTACCCCAGCAACCCCACTCCCCACTACCCCAGCAGTCCTCACTACATCCCAGCAGCCCTTATCCCCAGCAGCCCTCACCATCCCCAGCAGCCCTATCCCCCAGCAGCCCTCACTACTCTCCAGCAGCCCTCACTCTCCACCACCCCCAGCAGTCCTCACTACATCCCAGCAGCCACTACCCCCAATAGCCCTCACTACCCCTAGCAGCCCTTACCATTCCTCAGCAGCCCTCACTACCCCAGCAGCCTCACTACCCCCAACAGCCCTCCCTACCCCCAGAAGCCTCACTCCCCCAGCAGCCCTCACTGCCTCCAACAGCCCTCACTACCTCCAGCAGCCCTCACTACCCTCCAGCAGCTCACCACCCCACATCCCCAGCCCCCACTACCTCCCAGCAGCCCACCACCCCCAGGCCTAACTATCCCCAGCAGCCCTCACCACCCCCAGCAGCCCTCACCTCCCCCAGCAGCCCCTCACTGCCCTCCAGCAGCCCTCACTACCCCCAGCAGCCACTACCCTCCAGCAGCCTTCACTACCCCCAGCAGCCCTCTACTATCCCCAGCAGCCCTCACTACCTCCAGCAGCCCTCACTCCCCCAGCAGCCCTCCACTCACCCCCCAGCAGCCTCACCACCTCTAGCAGCCTTCACTAAACCCCAGCAGCCTCACACTATCCCCAGCAGCCCTCACTACCCTCCAGCAGCCTCACTACCCCACAGCAGCCCTCACTACCCCCAGCAGCCCTCACTACCCCAGCAGCCTCACTCCCAACAGCCTCACTCACCCCAGCAGCCCCTCATTATCCCCAGCAGCCCTCACTACTCCCCCAGCAGCCTCCTCACTACCCCACAGCAGCCCTCACTCACCTCCAGCAGCCCCTCACTCCCCCCAGCAGCCCTCACTATCCCCCAGCCCCTACACCCTCCAGCAGCCCTCACTACCCCAGCAGCCTCACTCACCCCCAGCAGCCCTCACTATCCCCCAGCAGCCCTCACTACCCCCAGCAGCCCTCACTCACCCCAGCAACCCTCCTATCCTCCAGCAGCCCTCACACCAGCAGCCCTCACTACCCCACACCCCCCCCAGCAGCCCTACCACCCCCAGCAGCTCTCACTACCCCCAGCAGCCCTCACTATCCTCCAGCAGCCCTCACTACCCCCCAGCAGCCCTCACTACCCCAGAGCCTCACCACCCCCAGCACCCTCACTATCCTCCAGCAGCCCTCACTACCCCCAGTAACCCTATCCTCCAGCAGCCCTCACTACCCCAGCTCACTACCCCCAGCAACCCTCACTCCCCCCAGCAGCCCCTCACTATCCCCCAACAGCCCTCACTACCCCCAACAGCCTCACTACCCCCAGGTCTTGACTAATGGCTTCGATTTATAATGGTCAGGAGATGATGCCTCCCAGCGTGTGATCCATTGGCCCTCACCGTCCCTTGCCTTCACCTGCCTCACCACCTGCTCCTACGCATCCCCACTCAACTGCCCTCAACCTTCGGACCTCACCTGTCCTACCATTCACCTGCCCTTACCCATCCCCTTCACCTGCATTTATCCATCACCCCATCACCTGCCCTCAACCTCACCTGCCTTAAACCATCACCCCATCACCTGCCCTCAACCCTCACCTGCCTTAAACCATCACCCCATCACTTACACACCCCACACTGCAACCTCACCTGAACCATCACATCACCCTCACCTCACCTGCCCATCCACCGCCTCAACCCACCTGCCTTAAACCATCACCCCATCCCTCAACCCTCACCTGCCTTAAACACACCCCATCACCTGCCCTCAACCCTTACCTGCCTTAAACCATCACCCCATCACCTGCCCTCACCTGCCCTTACCTGACGAGAGAACATGAGGTGGGGGGGAGAGGGGTAGGAGAAGAGGCCAGAGTACAGGTAAACAGTGTAAATTAACCTCATTAAGATGAACTGAAGCAGCTACCAAACAGGGAGGTACTACCGCCAGGGAAGATATTGGAAGCATAATGTGTTGCCTAATGGTAGACCTGCTGCCATATGTGACCAAGTCCCAGGTTGATGATCTGACTTTGTGCCTCATTTACACACAATTGCAGGGTCTCAATTGTTTCTCTTACTTTGACAACAACACATACATATATTGTTTCTCACTATTGATCTTTTTTTATTTTTTTTATGGTTCGTTATTATTATTATTATTATTATTATTATTATTATTATTATTATTATTATTATTATTATCGCCCCCCAGGCCCCGATGTGGGTCAGTGACCTGTGCCTGGGTGGACTAATCGCAAAAAAGTCTAAACGATATGATAAGATTTGGTAAGTGTGGTCGTGAGTGTGTGGTGGGGTGAGTGTGTGGTGGGGTGAGTGTGTGGTGGGGTGAGTGTGTGGTGGGGGTGAGTGTGCAGGGGTGAGTGTGTGGTGGGGGAGGTGTAGTGTGTGTGGTGGGGTGAGGTGTGGTGGGGTGTGTGGTGGGGTGAGTGTGGTGGGGTGAGGTGGTGGGGAGTGTGTGGTCGTGAGTGTGTGGTGGGGTGAGGTGTGGTGGGGTGAGTGTGTGGTGGGTGAGTGTGTGGTCGTGAGTGTGTGGTGGGTGAGGTGGTGGGGGTGAGTGTGTGGTCGTGAGTGTGTGGTGGGGTGAGGTGTGATAGATGCTGTTAGTGTGGTGGTGGTGATGTGTGTGTAGATGTGTGTTATTGCTGGTGGTGAGTGTGGTGGTGGTGAGTGAGTGATGGTGGTGAGTGTGGTGGTGGAGTGAGGTATGGTGGTGGAGTGTATGGTGGTGGTGGGTATGTGGTGGTGGTGGAGTGGTGGTGGTGAGGAGGTGGGTGGTGGTGTGTGGTGTGGTGGTGGAGTGTATGGTGGTGATGAGTGTATGGTGGTGTGTGGTGGTGGTGGAGGGGTGGTGGTGGGTGTGTGGTGGTGGTGGAGGTGTGGTGGTGGTGAGTGTAGTGGGATGCAGTGTGAGTGTAGGAGTGGTGATGGCAGTGAGTGTGGTGGTGTGGGTGGTGGTGATGAGTGGTGGTGGTGGTGGCGGTGTTTGTGGTGTGGGAGTGTATGGTGGCGGTGAGTGGGCGGTGGTGGTGGAGTGTGTGGTGTGAGGGTAAGTGTGGTGGTGGTGAGTACAGGATGTATGGTGGTAGGAGTGTATGGTGGTGGTGGTGAGTGTGGTGGTGGTGGGTGAGTGGTGGTGTTGAGGTGTACGGTAGATGTGTGTGTAGTGGTAGGAGTGTGTTGTGTGGTGTGGTGTAGGTGAGTGTAGTATGGTGGTGGTGAGGTGGTGGTGGTGGAGTGTGTGGTGGTGGTGGTGGTGAGTGTGGTGGTGGTGGAGGTGGTGGTGGTGGAGTGTGGTGGTGGTGGAGTGTAGGTGTGAGGTGTGTGGTGGTGTGTGGTGGAGTGTGTGGTGGTGGTGGTGGAGTGTGGTGGTGTTGAGTGTATGGTAGATGTGTATGTAGTGTGGTGGTAGAGTGTGTGTGGTGGTGGTGAGTGTATGAGATGAGTGTAGGTATGGTGGTGGTAGAGTGTGTGGTGGTGGTGAGTGTGGTGGTGGTGAGTGTGTGGTAGATGTGTAGTGTGGTGGTGGTGAGGTGGTGGTGAGTGTGTGGTGGTGGTGGTGAGTGTGTGTGGTGGTGGATGTGGTGGTGGTGGTGGTGGTGGAGAGTGCATGGTGGTGGAGGTGTGGTGGTGGTGGTATGAGGTGGAGGGAGGGTGGTGGTGGAGGAGGAGGCGTGGTGGTGGTGAGGTGTGGTGGTGGTGAGGTGGTGGAGGGGTGGTGGTGGTGGAGTGTGGAGGTGAGGTGGTGGTGGAAGCAGGTGGTGGTAGGAGGTGTGTGTGGTGGAGGTGAGTGTGTGGTGGTGGTGGTGAAGGGATGGAGGAGGTGTGGTGGTGAGTGTGGGTGGTGTGAGTGTATGGTGGTAAGTGTGTGGGGGTGTGGAGGTTGGGATGGTGAGGTGGTGGTGGTGAGGTGTGGTGGTGGTGAGTGTGTGTGATAGATGTGTGTTAGTGTGGTTGTGGTGAGGTGGTAATGGTGGTAGGTGTGATGGTGGTGGAGAGTGTTGTTGTAAGTGTGTGGTGGTGGTAGGTGTGTGTGGTGGTGGTAAGTGTGTGGTGGTGGTAAGTGTGTGGTGGTGATATGTGTGTGGTGTAGGTGTGTGGTGGTGATAAGTGTGTGGTGGTGGGTGGAGGTTTGTGATGGTAGGAGTGTGTGGTGGTGGTAAGTGTGTGGTGGTGGTGAGGTTGTGGTGGTGGGTGTGTGATGGTGGTGAGTGTGTGTTGGTGATGAGTGTGTGGTGGTGATGGTGGTGAGTGTGTGGTGGTAGTGTGGTGGTGGTAAGTGTAGGGAAGTGTGGTGTGTGTGTATATGTAGATGTTACTAGTGTGTGGTGAGTGTGTGGTGGTGTAGTGAGTGTGTGGTGGTAGTGAGTGTGGTGGTGGTGAATGTGTAGTGGTGGTGGTGTGTGGTGGTAGTGAGTGTGTGGTGGTAGTGAGTGTTCTGGTGGAGAGTGTGTGGTGGTATGAATGTGGGGGTGGGTGGGTGGGTGGTGGTGGGTGTGTGTGTGTGTGTGTGTGTGTGTGGTGGTCGGTGGGTGGTGGTGGTGGTGGTGGTGGGTGGTGGTGGTGGTGAGTGTGGTGGTAGTGACTGTGGGATGGTGGAGAGTGGTGGTGGTGGTGGGTGGTGTGGTGGTGGTCGGTGGTGGTGGTGGTGGTGGGTGGTGGTGGGTGCTGGTGGTGGGTGGTGGTGGTGGTGTGGTGGTGGTGGTGGGTGGTGGTGGTGGTGGGTGGTGGTGGGTGGTGGTGGTGGTCGGTGGTGGTGGTGGTGGGTGTGGTGGTCGGTGGGTGTGGTGGTGGTGGTGTGTGGTGGGGTGGTGGTGGTGGGTGTGGTGGTCGGTGGGTGTGTGGCAGGTGTGGTGGTGTGTGGTGGTGGTGGGTGTGGTGGTTGGGGTGGTGGTCGGTGTGTGGTGGTGGTGGTGTGGTGGTCGGTGGTGGTGGTGGTGGTGGGTGTGGTGGGTGGTGGTCGGGTGGGTGTGGTGGTGGTGGGTGGTGGTCGGTGGGTGTGGTGGTGGTGGGTGTGGTGGTGGTGGTGGTGTGGTGGTGGTGGGTGGTGTCGGTGGGTGGTGGTGGTGGGTGGTCGGTGGGTGGTGGTCGGTGGGTGGTGTGGGTGGTGGTCGGTGGTGGTGGTGGTGGGTGGGTGGTGGTGGGTGGTGGTGGTGGGTGGGCGGTGTGGTGGTGGTGTTGTGGTGGTGGGGTGGGTGGGTGGTGGTGGTGGGTGTGGTGGTCGGTGGGTGTGGTGGTCGGTGGGTGTGGTGGTGGTGGGTGGTGGTGGTCGGTGGTGTGTGGTGGGTGTGGTGGTGTGGGGTGGTGGTCTGTGGTGTGGTGGTCGGTGGGTGGTGGTGGTGGTGGGTGCGGTGGTCGGTGGGTGTGGTGGCGGTGGGTGTGGTGGTCGGGTGGTGGTGGCGGTGGGTGGGTGTGGTGGTGGGTGGTGGTGGTGGTGGCGAGTGTGTGGTGTAATGGTGTTGTAGTGAGTGTGGTGGTGGTGGCGAGTGTGGTGGTGGTGGGGTGTGGTGGTGGTGGGGTGGGGTGGTGTGGTGGTGGTCGGTGGGGTGGTGGTTGTGGTGGAGGTGGTGGTGGGAGGTGTGCAGGTGGCAGTGTGTGGTGGTGATGGTGAGTGGTGGTGGCGATTGTGGCGGTGTACACGGTGTTGTGGCGGTGTACACGGTGTTAGGTGTGGCGGTGGCGGTGTTAGTGTGGGGCGGTGTACACGGTGTTAGTGTGTGGCGGTGTACACGGTGTTAGTGTGGCGGCGGGTGCACGTGCAGTGGTGTACACGGTGTTAGTGTGGGCGGCGGTACACGGTGTTAGTGTGGTATTGTACACGGTGTTAGTGTATGTGCACACGGTGTTAGTGTGCGGCGGTGTACACGGTGTTAGTGTGGCGGCGGTGTACACGGTGTTAGTGTGGCGGCGGTGTACACGGTGTTAGGTGTGGCGTACACGGTGTGGTCAAGACTCTACATCACAATAAGTATCAGTTATCACCACCGTAGTGTCTGGAGGTGTGGAGTGGTCAGGGGAGCCTGTTCAGGAGGGTCAGTGGACGAATGTGTTACCGAGGGTCAGGGGGATGGCACATGTGTTGGCCGAGGTCAGGGGGACGACCTGTGTGTTACCGAGGGTCAGGGGATATGGCCATGTTGACTGAGGGTCAGGGGACGACCCATGTGTTACTGAGGGTCAGGGACGACACATGTGTTACTGAGGGTCAGGGGACGACACATGTGTTACCGAGGGTCAGGGGACGACCCATGTTACCGAGGTTGGGGACGACCGTGTGTTACCGAGGGTCAGGGGACGACCCATGTGTTACTGAGGGTCAGGGGACGACATGTGTTACCGAGGGTCAGGGGACGACCATGTGTTACTGAGGGTCAGGGGACAACCCATGTTACTGAGGGTCAGGGGACGACCCATGTGTTACCGAGGGTCAGGGGACACCCATGTGTTACCGAGGGCAGGGGACGACACATGTGTTACCGAGGGTCAGGGGACGACACATGTGTTACTGAGGGTCAGGGGACGACACATGTGTTACCGAGGGTCAGGGGACGACACATGTTACCGAGGGTCAGGGGACGACCCATGTGTTACCGAGGACAGGGGACGACACATGTGTTACCGAGGGTCAGGGGGACGACACATGTGTTACCGAGGGTCAGGGGGACGACGTTGTTATCTGAGACGACTGTAAAGGCCACAACGACGCCAGTTAACGTTATGAATTATCGAGATAAAAAGTAGTTCCATCATCCTTCTCTTTGTGTATGACAGCGCCATGATTTCCTTTCTTTCCACAAGTCCGGCTCCCGCGGCTTTTTTCGGCTTTCACACCTGGAGATTGTAGTGGCCCCCGTCGGCCCTACGGCGCCCCCGGGCCTGTCGACGATTATTCTCTGCTCCGCTGATGAGGAACCACATTACCTCACAATAACCCTTACATACATCACCATAAGGGTTACATTTACATGCAACAGTTGCTCTAGATGGGATTGTGATGGTAAATTTTGAAGTTTTATTTGATGAGTTTGTGGTCCGTGTTGATTGTTGCGTCCAAAGACAGGAGACCTCATGGTGGCGCTGGAGCCCTTCAAGAGTGCCACTGACTGGGCACAAGGCAGCCAGTTACCTCACCTGCCTCACCCACGCGTAAGGCCCGGAATCCCTTGGAGGGAGTGGCCGTGTACGCCCCGACACACCCCGGTAATAGGTATGCGCAGGTGGACCACAAGATATTTTTTCTCAAGGAGCCCGTGGCTTTGACAAATGAGAGATAATATTTTGGGAGTAATAGCGCCACGCACAAACGGGGGCGGCACTACCACTTCATGCACGCCCCTGGAGGTGTCGGCAGGGAACACCCACACTCCCTCACGCCCTCCTTCCTACCCACGAATAATAATAATCTAAATAGGCGGCCATACGTCACCTACACACGTGACGGAGACCAGATTAGTCTTGTCGATTGGTGGTTGTTGTGAACGCGGCCGCCCTAATATATCCGCCCAGGTAAACAAACTCGCCCGCCATGTTCACAGTTTTTGTTGAGTACTCACTATGGGAATCCAATACCACCACTACCATACAATTATAGCACCAGAGAAGAGGTATCATTCACGGCCGGTGGTGCTCGTTAACCACCACACTCAACCATCACACTCAATCACCACACTCAACACCACCACACTCCAACCACCACACCCAACCATCACACTCAACCACCACCACTAACCATCACACTGAACCACCACATTCAACCATTACATTCAATCATCACACTCAACCACCACACTCAACCGCCACACTCAACCATCACACTCAACCACCACCACACTTAACCATCACACTTAACCACCACACTCAACCATCACACTTAACCACACCACACTTAACCATCACACTGACCACCACACTCAACCATTACATTCAATCATCACACTCAACCACCACACTCAACCACCACACTCAACCATCACACTCAACCATCACACTCAACCATCACACTCAACCATCACACCCAACCACCACCACACTTAACCATCACACTGAACCACCACACTCAACCATTACATCCAATCATCACACTCAACCACCACACTCAACCGCCACACTCAACCACCACACTCCAACCGCCACACTCCAACCATCACCAACCACCACCACACACTCAACCGCCACACTCAACCATCACCTCAACCACCACACTCATCCATCACACTCAACCCCTACACTCAACCCACGCACTCCAACCACCACACTCAACCATCACACTCAACCACCACACTCCAACCCATCACACCTCAACCGCCACACTCAACCATTACATTCAACCATCACACTCCAACCACCACACTCAACCGCCACACTCAACCATCACACTCAACCGCCACACTCAACCATCACACTCAACCACCACACTCAACCACCACTCAACCGCCACACTCAACCATCACACTCAACCACCACACTCAACCATCACACTCAACCGCCACACTCAACCACCACACTCAACCATTACATTCAACCACCACACTCAACCACCACACTCAACCATAACACTCAACCACCACACACATCCATCACACTAGACCACCACACTCAACCATCACACTCAACCACACTCCAACCATTACATTCAACCACACTCAACCCACCACACCAACCATAACACTCAACCACACTCAACCATACACTCCAACCATCACACTCAACCGCCACACCCAACCACCACACACTCAACCACCACACTCAACCGCACACACATCCATCACACACTAGACCACCACACTCAACCACCACACTCCAACCACCACACTCAACCACCAACTCCAACCATAACACTCAACCACCACACACATCCATCACACTAGACCACCACACTCAACCATCACACTCAACCGCACACTCAACCATCACACTCAGCCACCACACTCAGCCACACACTCAACCCACTCACATCCATACACCACACCAACCATCACACTCAACCCCACACCACACCACCACACTCCCACACTCAACCACCACACACATCCACGACCACCACACTCAACCATCACACTCAACCGCCACACTCACCATTACATTCACACCACACTCAACCACCACATCAACCATCACACTCAACCACCACACTCAACCAGCCACTCAACCATCACACTCAACCACCACACTCACACTCCAACCACCACTCACCGCCACACTCAACCATCACACTCAACCACACACTCAACCACCACACTCACCACACTCCACACACCCTCCACACACACACCACACATCCACACTAACCACCACACTCCAACCATCACACTCAACCACACTCCACACACCACCTCACCGCCACACTCCAACCATCACCACCACACACTCAACCATACACTCAACCTCACACTCAACCGCCACACTCAACCACACCACACCACACTCAACCACTCACCAACCATCACACTCCACCCCCACACTCCCATTACATTCACAATCAACCACCACCACACTCCACCACCACCACACTCCAACCATTACATTCAACCATCACACTCCAACCACCACTCAACCACACACTCAACCACCACACTCCACACCACACTCAACCACCAACACTCAACCACCACACTCAACCATACACTCAACCATCACCTCGCTTCACCACACTCAACCACCACACCACTCAACCATCATCAACGCCACCCAACCCCACTCAACCACCACACCCAATCATCACACGACCACCACTCAACCATTACATTCAATCATCACACTCAACCACCACACTCAGCCTACACTCAACCACCACTCAACCATCACACACAATCACCTCCATCATCACACGCAACTACCACACTCATTATCCCACCCCACCACCCCTTCCTCCAACCACGCCAAACCATCACCAACCACGCTATACAATCCCGCTCCAATGTCACACTCCAGCCATCACGTACCACTGCCTCTAATCTCTCAACCACGTGCGTATCCCACCCTAGCCTGCTCCCACTCAACCTCAATTAATCTACTCAACCATGTACACTGACCCATCAACCATGTACACTGACCCATCAACCATATCTGACCATCAACCATTACACTGACCCATCAACCATGTACACTGACCCATCAACCATGTACACTGACCCATCAACCATGTACACTGACCCATCAACCCACACTGACCCATCAACCACGTATACTTCTCCTCAACCACATACACTGATCCCCCAACCACGAACACCGATTCTCAACCACACTGCCCTAATCACATGCACTGTCACCTGAATCCATGCACTCACCTGAACCATGCAACCCCTCAACATACAGCCCCTATCCCATACACTGTCACCTGAATCACGTACACTGTCACCTGAATACACTTTCCCCTGACACGTACACAGACCCCTCAACCACGTGCAGCCCTAATCCACTACACTGTCACCTGAATCACGTACACTGTCCCCTGAACCACCCACTGACCCTCAACCACGTACACTGACCTAATCCATGCACTGTCACCCCCTAATCAGGCCACACTCCTGTGCATGCAACCCTCAACCACGTACACTAGCGCCCCAACAACACACACTGACCCTCAACCACGTTCGGTGACCTCAACCATGCACTGTCCCTCAACCACACTGTCCTCAACCACGTACACGCCCCTCAACCACGTAAACCACTCCCACGGACACCGTTTCTCAACCAGCACTGACCCTCAACCACGTCCTGTCCCCTCAATCACGTACAGCCCTCAACCACGTGCAGCCCCTCAACCACGTCCTGCCCACCTCATACACTGCTCCTCACTCACAGTGCACTGACCCTCAACCATGCAGACCCTCAACCACGTACACTGACCCCTCAACCACGTACACTGACCCCTCAGCACTCTGCCCTCAACCACGTACACTGACCTCAAACCACGTCCCACTGCCCTCAATCTTGCCCTCAACCACAGTACACCGACCCCTCAACACATGCCTCAACCACGTACACTCCTCAACCACACTGTCCCCTCAACCAGCGCACTGACCCCTCAACCACGTACCTGACCCCCTCAACCACGTACATCCCCTCAATCGTCTCCTCGCATACCTGACCCTCAACCAGTGCCTCCTCCTCAACCACCGTGCATGACCTCAACCACATACACTGTCTCAACCACGCACTGACCCCTCAACCCACTGCCTCAACCACATATTGTACCCTCAACCACATGGTTCTCAACCACGCACACCGTCTCCTCAACCCGTACACTGACCACTGCTTACATCTCCCACAACACATACATTGTCTCCACTCAACCACGTACTCTCCTTAACTATGTACACTGACCTCACCAATGCCTGACCCCTCAACCACGTACACTGACCCCTCAACCACGTACACTGACCCGTCAACCCATTTTGTCTCTCAACCACATACATTTATTTCTCAACCACATTACATATAACCATCAATACACCTGGGCACTATCTGGCAGGAGACAGAACAGTAAATAAGTCGTGTGAGCATTGTTCCACGTGTCTCTCCCATGCCTCTCTCCCCGTGCCCCTCCCCTACACTACCTCTTCCCATTGCCTCCTCCTACACTCCTCCCCAATGCCTCCCTCTCACAATGCCTCTCCCCCTTCCTCTCTCTCTCACCGTGCCTCTCTTCCGTGCCTCTCTTCCTCTCTTCTCTCTCGTGCATCTCTCCCTTCTATTCTCTGCCTCTCTTCCGTGCCTCTCTTCCGTGCCTCTCCTCCCCCACCTCTCTCCATTTCCCGTGCCTCTCTCTTCCTCTTCCTTTCTCTTCCCTCTCATGCCTCTCTTCCCGTGCCTCTCTTTTCTCTTCCCGTGCCTCTACCCACACCACACACCACACACGACCACACCCCGACCACACCCCAACCACACACCCACGACCACACACACACGACCACACACCCACAACCACACACGACCACACACACCACACACAACACACACCACACCACGACCACACACCCACGACAACACCACACACACCCACACACACGACCGCAACTAGTCGTCAATGGCAGAAGTCGAATTAATCTCTCAGTATTTTTAACAATCGCTGGGTTGTTAGCTCAGTGCCACTAGTCGTCCACAGTGACCCATCGATTGGCCCAGCCAGGCAAATATATGTGAAAGTCATCGAAGAATGATGGCTCTTGGTAAACATAATTGCTTTATATCACCTATTAGGAACAGTTCCACCATTCCTCTGAAGACGCAAGGAACAAAAGGTCAGTGGGTCACTTTAACAGGAGGTTCCACCGTTCCTCCGTCACTTTAAAACAAACATAAGGATACAGGTCGCAGGAACACTTTAACAGGGGGTTCCACCGTTCCTCCGTCAATGTCCACTCCCTCGCCTACCTCACCTGTCATCACTCCCCTCAACTGCCATCACTACCACCTTCACTCACTCCCACTCCCTCTCCTGCCATCATTCCCTCACCTGCTCCCACCCCTCACCTGCCATCACCCTCACCTGCCATCATTCCCCACCTGTCATCACCTACCTCACTTGTCATCATCACCCTCACCTGTCATCACCACCTTCACCTGTCATCACTACCCCCTGTCATCACTACCCTCAATTGTCATCACTAACCTCACCTATCACTACCTCACCTGTCATTACAAACTTCACCTGCCATGTCTCCCCTCACCTGTTAACACTCCCCTCACCTGCCATCACTCCCTCACCTGCAACCATTCCCCTCACCTGTCACCACTACCCTCACCTGTCATCACTAACCCCACCTGTCATCACAACCCACCTGTCATCACCTCACCTGCCATCACTCCCCACCTGCCATCATTCTCCTCACCTGTCATCACTCACCCCACCTGTGATCACTACCCCACCTGCCATCACTACCCTCACTTGTCATCACTACCCTACCTGTCATGACACCCTAACCTGCCATCACTACCCTCACTTCTGCCATCACTACCCTCACCTGTCATCACTACCATCACTTGTCATCGCTACCCTCACCTGTCATCACTACCCTCATCTGCCATCACCCCCACCTGCCATCACTCCCTCACCTGCCATCACTCATCTCACCTGTCATCACCCCTTCACCTGCGGCCTCACCTGTCATCGCTACCCCCACCTGTCATCACTTCACCCTCACCTGTCATCACAACCCCACCTGTCACCACTACCCACCTGTCATGACTACCCCTAACCTGCCATCACTACTCCCCACTTGCCATCACTCTCCCCACCTGTCATCACTACCATCACTTGTCATCTACTCCACACCTGTCATCACCACCCCTCATCTGCCATCATCCCCCCACCCCCCTCACACCCACATCACCATCTCACCTGTCATCACCCTCTCACCTGCGGCCCCCCTCACCTGTCATCGCTACCCCACCTGTCATCACTACCTCACCTGTCATCACTAACCCCACCTGTCACCACTACCCACCGTCATCACTACACCCCACCTGTCATCACTCACCCCACCTGCCATCACTACCCTCACTTGTCATCACTACCCCACCTGTCATCACTCACCTCACCTGCCATCACTCACCCCTCACTCTGCCATCACTACCCGCACCTGTCATCACTCACCCCTCACTCTGTCATCACCACCTCACCTGTCATCACTACCCTCACCTGTCATCACTCCCCTCACCATCACTACCCTCACCGCCATCACCTCACCTGTCATCACTACCTCACTTGTCATCACTACCCTCACCTGTCATCACTACCCTCACCTGTCATCACTCCCTCACCTGTCATCACTCCCTCAACTGTCATCACCCCCACCTGTCATCACTACTCCCCTGTCATCACTAACCTCACCTGCCATCACTCTCACCTGCCATCACTCCCCACTACTCATCATTTACTCAACACTCACTCATTTTACTCCTCACTAAAGCTCCCCACGTCACCTACTGTACACGTCACTGCCTCTACTGTAAGTCTATAGTCATAATAGAAGCATTATTGTCACTGGTGCTAGCTGGCACCCAGGAGGTACTGTCTTAGTGCCGTGTAGTGATCCAACAGTCACTGACTGGCACCCAGGAGGTACTGTCTTAGTGTTACCGAACTGTAGTGATCCAACAGTCACTGACTGGCACCCAGGAGGGTACTGTCTAGTGCCGTGTAGTGATCCAACAGTCACTGACTGGCACCCAGGAGGTACCTGTCTTAGTGCCGTGTAGTGATCCAACAGGCACTGACTGGCACCCAGGAGGTACTGTCTTAGTGCCACAGAAGTGTAGTGATCCAACAGGCACTGACTGGCACCCAGGAGGTACTGTCTTAGTGCCGTGTAGTGATCCAACAGGCACTGACTGGCACCCAGGAGGAACTGTCTTAGTGCCGTGTAGTGATCCAACAGGCACTGACTGGCACCCAGGAGGTACTGTCTTAGTGCCACAGAGTGTAGTGATCCAACAGGCACTGACTGCACCCAGGAGGTACTGTCTTAGTGCCGTGTAGTGATCCAACAGTCACTGACTGGCACCCAGGAGGTACTGTCTTAGTGCCAAGAAGTGTAGTGATCCAACAGGCACTGACTGGCACCCAGGAGGTACTGTCTTAGTGCCGTGTAGTGATCCAACAGGCACTGACTGGCACCCAGGAGGTACTGTCTTGTGCCGTGTAGTGATCCAACAGTCACTGACTGGCACCCAGGAGGTACTGTCTTAGTGCCAGAAGTGTAGTGATCCAACAGTCACTGACTGGCACCCAGGAGGTACTGTCTTAGTGCCACAGAGTGTAGTGATCCAACAGGCACTGACTGGCACCCAGGAGGTACTGTCTTAGTGCTGTAGTGATCCAACAGTCACTGACTGGCACCCAGGAGGTACTGTCTAGTGCCACAGAAGTGTAGTGATCCAACAGTCACTGACTGGCACCCAGGAGGACTGTCTTAGTGCCGTGTAGTGATCCAACAGTCACTGACTGGCACCCAGGAGGTACTGTCTAGTGCCAGAAGTGTAGTGATCCAGGTCACTGACTGGCACCCAGGAGGTACTGTCTTAGTGCCGTGTAGTGATCCAACAGTCACTGACTGGCACCCAGGAGGTACTGTCTTAGTGCCACAGAAGTGTAGTGATCCAACAGGCACTGACTGGCACCCAGGAGGTACTGTCTTAGTGCCGTAGTGATCCAACAGTCACTGACTGGCACAGGAGGTACTGTCTTAGTGCTACAGAAGTGTAGTGATCCAACAGTCACTGACTGGCACCCAGGAGGAACTGTCTTGCCCAAGTGTAGTGATCCAACAGGCACTGACTGGCACCCAGGAGGCTGTCTTGGTGTAGTGATCCAACAGTCACTGATTGGCCCAGGAGGTACTGTCTTAGTGCCGTGTAGTGATCCAACAGTCTGACTGGCACCCAGGAGGTACTGTCTTAGTGCCACAGAAGTGTAGTGATCCAACAGGCACTGACTGGCACCCAGGAGGTACTGTCTTAGTGCCGTGTAGTGATCCAACAGTCACTGACTGGCCCAGAGGTACTGTCTTAGTGCGTGGAGTGATCAACAGTCACTGACTGGCAGGAGGTACTGTCTAGTGCCGTGTGGTGATCAACAGTCACTGACTGGCACCCGGTGCTGTCTACAGAGGTGTAGTGATCCAACAGGCACGACTGGCACCAGGAGGTACTGTCTTAGTGCCGTGTAGTGATCCAACAGTCACTGACTGGCACCCAGGAGGTACTGTCGTAGTGCCGTGTGGTGATCCAACAGTCACTGACTGCCGGAGCCCAAACCTACTGTCTTAGTGCCGTGTAGTGATCCGTACCGACTGGCACCCAGGAGGTACTGTCTAGTGCCACAGAAGTGTAGTGATCCAACAGGCACTGACTGGCACCCAGGAGGTACTGTCTTAGTGCCGTGTAGTGATCAACAGTCATGACTGGCACCGAGGTACTGTCTTAGTGCCACAGAAGTGTAGTGATCAACAGGCTGACTGGCAGAAACTGTCTTGGTGCCGTGTGGTGATCAACAGGCACTGACTGGCCCAGGAGGTACTGTCTTAGTGCCACAGAAGTGTAGTGATCCAACAGGCACTGACTGGCACCGGAGGTACTGTCTTAGTGCCGTGTAAGTGAGTGATCAACAGCCGACTCACCAGGTACTGTCTGTGCGTGTAGTGATCCAACAGGCACTGACTGGCCCAGGAGGTACTGTCTTGGTGCCGTGTGGTGATCCAACAGTCACTGACTGGCACCGGAGGTACTGTCTTGGTGCCACAGAGTGTGGATCCAACGGCACTGACTGGCACCAGGAGGTACTGTCTTAGTGCCGTGTGGTGATCCAACAGGCACTGACTGGCACCAGAGTACTGTCTTGGTCAGCAAGTGTAGTGATCCAACAGGCACTGACTGGCACCAGGAGGTACTGTCTTAGTGCCGTGTAGTGATCCAACAGGCACTGCGCACCCAGGAGGTACTGTCTTAGTGCCGTGTGGTGATCCAACAGGCACTGACTGGCACCAGGAGGTACTGTCTTAGTGCCGTGTAGTGATCCAACAGTCACTGCTGGCACCAGGTACTGTCTTAGTGCACAAGTGTAGTGATCCAGGCACTGACTGGCCAGGAGGTACTGTTGATGCCACAGAAGTGTAGTGATCCAACAGGCACTGACTGGCACCCAGGAGTACTGTCTTAGTGCCACAGAAGTGTAGTGATCCAACAGGCACGACTGCAGCCAGGAGGTACTGTCTTAGTGCCACAGGTGTGGATCCGGCTACTGTCTTAGTGCCACAGAAGTGTAGTGATCCAACAGGCACTGACTGGTACCCAGGAGGTACTGTCTTAGTGCCACAGAAGTGTAGTGATCCAACAGTCACTGACTGGCACCCAGGAGGTACTGTCTTAGTGCCGTGTAGTGATCCAACAGTCACTGAGTGGCACCCAGAAGGCAATTGTCTAGTGCCGTGTAGTGATCCAACAGGCACTGACTGGTACCCAGGAGGTACTGTCTTAGTGCCACAGAAGTGTAGTGATCCAACAGTCACTGACTGGCACCCAGGAGGTACTGTCTTAGTGCCGTGTAGTGATCCAACAGTCACTGAGTGGCACCCAGAAGGTACTGCCTTAGTGCCACATAAGCTTAGTGAGCCAGGGGTACTTACTGGCACCCAGGAGGTACTGCCTTAGTGCCACATAAGTTTAGTGAGTTAGGAGATAGTTACTGGCACCCAGGCGGTACTGTCTTAACTGGCACCCAGGAAGTAGTCTTTTAGTGCCACATAAGTTTAGCAAGTGAGCTAAAGGTACTTACTGGCACCCAGGAGGTACTAAGTCTTTAACTGGCACCCAGGAGGTACTGTCTTAACTGGCACCCAGGAAGTAGTCTTAGTGCCACATAAGTTTAGTGAGCTAAAGGTACTTACTGGCACCCAGGAGGTACTGTCTTAACTGGCACCCAGGAAGTAGTCTTAGTGCCACATAAGTTTAGTGAGCTAAAGGTACTTACTGGCACCCAGGAGGGAGGGATCAAGGTTGTGGCAGACCATAATCAAGGCTTCACAACGCTACTGTCTGCATAAACGAGAGTTTACTCCAGTGTGAAACAAAGGAATATTTGGCTTACACCTGCTGACCCAACCTGCTGATTCTTCAACCTGCTGACTCAACCTGCTGACTACAACCTGCTAATTCAACCTGCTGACGTGCCACCTCAAGTTACAGGTAGATTCTGCAGTCGTAGGTGTTCAGTTTGATTATCTGTATTTGACTGTTGAAGGCAGCTCGTAGGTTAACTTCTCTAAGGTAACACTTTTGTCTAATGTAACAGTTTTGTCTAATGTAACAGTTTTGTCTAATGTAACAGTTTTGTCTAAGGTAACAGTTTTGTCTAAGGTAACAGTTTTGTCTTATGTAACAGTTTTGTCTAATGTAACAATTTTGTCTTATGTAACAGTTTTATCTAATGTAACAGTTTTGTCTTATGTAACAGTTTTGTCTAATGTAACAGTTTTATCTAATGTAACAGTTTTGTCTTATGTAACAGTTTTGTCTAATGTAACAGTTTTATCTAATGTAACAGTTTTGTCTTATGTAACAGTTTTGTCTAATGTAACAGTTTTGTTCTAAGGTAACAGTTTTGTTTAATGTAACAGTTTTGTCTAATGTAACAGTTTTGTCTAATGTACCAGTTTTGTCTAAGGTAACAGTTTTGTCTAATGTAACAGTTTTATCTAATGTACCAGTTTTGTCTAAGGTAACAGTTTTGTCTAATGTAACAGTTTTGTCTAATGTAACAGTTTTGTCTAATGTAACAGTTTTGTTCCAAGGTAACAGTTTTGTCTAATGTACCAGTTTTGTCTAATGTAACAGTTTTGTCTAATGCAACAGTTTTATCTAATGAAACAGTTTTGTCTTATGTAACAGTTTTGTCTAATGTACCAGTTTTGTCTAATGTAGCAGTTTTATCTAATGTACCAGTTTTGTCTAATGTAACAGTTTTGTCTAATGTACCAGTTTTGTCTAATGTAAGTTTTGTCTAAGGTAACAGTTTTGTCTAATGTAACAGTTTTGTCTAATGTACCAGTTTTGTCTAATGTAAGTTTTGTCTAAGGTAACAGTTTTGTCTAATGTACCAGTTTTGTCAAATGTAACAGTTTTATCTAATGTACCAGTTTTGTCTAATGTAACAGTTTTGTCTAATGTAACAGTTTTGTCTAATGTAACAGTTTTGTCTAATGTACCAGTTTTGTCTAATGTAAGTTTTGTCTAAGGTAACAGTTTTGTCTAATGTAACAGTTTTGTCTAATGTACCAGTTTTGTCTAATGTACCAGTTTTGTCTAATGTAACAGTTTTGTCTAATGCAACAGTTTTGTCTAATGTAAGTTTTGTCTAAGGTAACAGTTTTGTCTAATGTAACAGTTTTGTCTAATGTACCAGTTTTGTCTAATGTAACAGTTTTATCTAATGTACCAGTTTTGTCTAATGTAACAGTTTTGTCTAATGCAACAGTTTTGTCTAATGTAACAGTTTTGTCTTATGTAACAGTTTTGTCTAATGTACCAGTTTTGTCTAATGTAACAGTTTTGTCTAATGTACCAGTTTTGTCTAATGTACCAGTTTTGTCTAATGCAACAGTTTTGTTTAAGGTAACAGTATTGTCTAAGGTAACAGCTTTGTTTAGTGTAATAGTTTTGTCTAATGTAACAGTTTTATCTCATGTACCAGTTTTGTCTAATGTACCAGTTTTGTCTAATGTAACAGTTTTGTCTAATGTAACAGTTATGTCTAATGTAACAGTTTTGTCTAATGTAACAGTTTTGTCTAATGTAACAGTTTTGCCTAATGCAACAGTTTTGTCTAAGGTAACAGTATTGTCTAAGGTAACAGCTTTGTTTAGTGTAATAGTTTTGTCTAATGTAACAGTTTTGTCTAATGTACCAGTTTTGTCTAATGTAACAGTTTTGTCTAATGTAACAGTTTTGTCTAATGTAACAGTTTTGTCTAATGTAACAGTTTTGTTCTAAGGTAACAGTTTTATTTTTAGGTAACAGTTTTGTCTAATGTAAGAGTTTTGTCTAATGTACCAGTTTTGTCTAATGTAACAGTTTTGTCTAATGTAACAGTTTTGTCTAATGTAACAGTTTTGTCAAATGTAACAGTTTTGACTAAGGTAACAGCTTTGTTTAGTGTAACAGTTTTGTCTAATGTAACAGTTTTGTCTAATGTAACAGTTTTGCCTGATGTACCAGTTTTGTCTAATGTAACAGTTTTGTCTAAGGTAACAGTTTTGTCTAATGTAACAGTTTTGTCTAATGTACCAGTTTTGTCCAATGTACCAGCTTTGTCTAATGTACCAGTTTTGTCTAATGTACCAGTTTTGTCTAATGTAACAGTTTTGTCTAATGTACCAGTTTTGTCTAATGTACCAGTTTTGTCTAATGTAACAGTTTTGTTCAATGTAAACAGTTTTAATTTACAACAGTTCTGTCTAATGTAAGAGTTTTGTCTAATGTACCAGTTTTGTCTAATGTAACAGTTTTGTCTAATGTAACAGTTTTGTCTAATGTAACAGTTTTGCCTAATGTAACAGTTTTGTTCTAAGGTAACAGTTTTGTTCTAAGGTAACAGTTTTGTCTAATGTAACACTTCTGTCTAATGTACCAGTTTTGTCTAATGTAACAGTTCTGTCTAATGTAACAGTTTTGTCTAATGTAACAGTTTTGTTCTAATGTAACAGTTCTGTCTAATGTAACAGTTTTGTCTAATGTACCAGTTTTGTTCTTATGTAACAGTTCTGTCTAATGTAACAGTTTTGTCTAATGTAACAGTTTTGTTCTAATGTAACAGTTCTGTCTAATGTAACAGTTTTGTCTAATGTAACAGTTTTGTCTAATGTAACAGTTTTGTTCTAATGTAACAGTTCTGTCTAGTGTAACAGTTTTGTCTAATGTAACAGTTTTGTTCTAATGTAACAGTTCTGTCTAATGTAACAGTTTTGTCTAATGTAACAGTTTTGTCTAATGTAACAGTTTTGTGTAATGTACCAGTTTTGTCTAATGTAAGAGTTTTGTCTAATGTAACAGTTTTGTCTAATGTAACAGTTTTGTCCTAATGTAACAGTTTTGTCTAATGTAACAGTTTTGTCTAATGTACCAGTTTTGTCTAATGTAAGAGTTTTGTCTAATGTACCAGTTTAATGTACCAGTTTTGTCTAATGTAACAGTTCTGTCTAATGTAACAGTTTTGTCTAATGTAACAGTTCTGTCTAATGTAACAGTTTTGTCTAATGTAACAGTTTTGTTTCCGTCTACAGGTACGAGACAGACGCTTACTGTTTACTGTACAGAAATACACGTGTAAGGTTACGCGGGTTTTTTTTAATTATTATGAAGGGAAAACAAATGGTGGAGTGCGAGTAATGTTTCCCAGGTAAAGTAAGATGAGGGTGACGTGAAGGGTAGTGGGCAGGAGTCCAGTATACCTCAACCAAGACACACACACACACACACACAGAAGAATGCTGGGTAATGCCTCATAGTTTTCATTAATACCGGAGACAGGCCGATCACCTCACATAAAGACAAGATGGAGGACTCAATAGCAAGAGAGACGGGCCACGTTTGACATAATAGCGTCTGTAGAGGAAAATCCAACGCGTTTCTCCCCTGGTTTGACTGTTATGGCTATTCTGCGGCAGTACAAATCAAAACAAACAAAGGGGAGAGTCTGGTGCGGACCACAACAATGTTTGGGTCGGGAAGACGTCTCGACGTTTATAAGTTTCCAGCAACACGCAACACGAGGATCCCGCAACACTCCTCCCGTCCCTAAATATTAACTTTCCAACCTTTACGCCACGATTTTTGGATCTGATCCACTTCTTATAAAGAGCGAAATTTGTGTAGGATCAGACAAGAGAATATTTTAAGATAGCTTTATATCGGAGGGATTTGCACACCATGGTGTTGAAGCTGGCGCTGAGGTAGAGGCTGCCCGAACTGGCGATAATCATAAATTGTTTCCCCGGCAATAATAGAACAGGGGAGAAGGAAAACACCTCCGCTCGTGCCAGATTGTTTCGGCTGCCGACCTTAATCCCACCCAGGGGTAGAACAAGGTGTTGTGGGGCGTCATGAACAATTGTGCCGCGTGTAGCATGTGCGCCGCCCCACCACACAAGGAATTCAATCTGGACTCACACACAAGGAGGCCAGAGTTAAGTTTCAACACGCACGCCCAACACTGAAATGGAATTCTGAGAAAAACGTCGTCTTATCCCGCTCTCCATTTACAAGCTTAGAACTGCAACACGTCTACGGCCACACACGGGACAAGCCTCACCTGCTACACGCCTCAACCTGTGCTTGTCGTCTTGTGGCGCCAGGCCGTTAACACACACACACACACACACACACACACACACACACACACACATACACACACACACACACACCGCCTTCATGCAGTACTTGTGAGTGATACAGTGTGTCTTGTTAAGTATTGGTTCCTACCTCCTCCTCCTCCTCCTCCTCCCCGTGTACAAGTGTATAAAGTAATATATTTATATACATAACATGAACATTATATTATATGGCTCAGTAAATATACATATATAGAGGAATTTGGTACAGTACAGAACACAGTAAATATGAAACAGAGCAAGAATAGGACACAGACAATAGTGGAACATGCAGTTGGCAGGCTGGGGGCTCCGTCACCCTGAAGAACACAGTCACCTCACCGCTACTGTACACTACCTTAACACCTCACAGCCTCACAGACACACAAGCTGCAGGCAGGTGGCTCATGTGGGGCGCGCAGGGGCAACACTCACCCTCCCTCACCTAACACTAACCTAACCTAACACTACACTCACCTAATATCCTCATCGTGGACACAAACAGTACCCACACGCCTACATGCCGATAGATAGAGGCGAGCCACACCTTCGACCACTCCAAAGATAGTGTGGCCACCACATTAATCTTCCAGGGTATGTGTAGTGTGGCTGCCACACCCTGATGGATACTGCCCCTGGTATCCTATTTTCGTAATGCACCACGCATCCTAAGGGCTGGTCATGTCACACCAAAGGGCTGGTCATGTCACACCCGAGGGCTGGACATGCCACACCAGTGGGCTGGTCATGTCACACCCGAGGGCTGGACATGCCACACCAGTGGGCTGGTCATGTCACACCCGAGGGCTGGACATGCCACACCTGAGGGCTGGTCATGCCACACCTGAGGGCTGATCATGCCACACCTGAGGGCTGGTCATGCCACACCTGAAGGCTGGACATGCCACACCTGAGGGCTGGTCATGTCACACCCGAGGGCTGGACATGCCACACCAGTGGGCTGGTCATGTTACACCTGAAGGCTGGACATGCCACACCTGAGGGCTGGTCATGTCACACCTGAGGGCTGGTCATGCCACACCTAAGGGTTGGTCATGCAACACCTCAGGGTTGGTCATGCCACACCTAAGGGCTGGTCATGTCACACCATGCAGGGATGTGTAGGGGCGAAGACCAATGATGTGGCGTCGACCCTCTATCACCATCACTATCACAACTACCACCATCACAACCACAACTATCACCATTACAACCACAACTATCACCATCACAACCACAACTACCACCATCACTACCACAACTATCACCATCACAACCACAACTATCATCATCACAACCACAACTATCACCATCACAACCACAACTGTCACCATCACAACCACAACTATCAACCCACAAATATCACCATCCCAACCACAACTATCACCATCACAACCACAACTATCACCATCACAACCACAACTATCACCATCACACAACTTCTCACCATCACAGCCACAACTATCACCATCACAAACCACCACCATCGCAACCACAACTGCCCACCATCACAACCACTATCACCATCACAACCACAACTATCACCATCATAACCACAACTATCACCATCACAACCACAACTACCACTATCACATACAACTTTTCACCATCACAACCACAACTATCACCATCACAACCACAACTATCACCATCAATGCCATAACTATCACCATCTGTACAACTCACCATCACTATCACAATATCACCATCACAAGCCACAGCTGTCTGCATCACTACCACAACTATCCTGCATCACAACCACAGCTGTCACCATCACTACCCACAATTTCTGTCACCATCACTGCCACAACTATCACCATCAATACCGCAACTGCTCACCATCACAACCCTGACTTCCTCACCCCATCACTATCACAACTATCACCATCAATGCCATAACTATCACCATCACAACCACAACTATCACCATCACTATCACAACTATCACCATCTGTACACAACTATCACCATCACTACCACCAACTATCACCATCACAACCACAACTACCACCATCACTATCACAGCTACCACAATCACTACCACAACTACCACCACAACCACAACTACCACCATCCCAGCCCTATCACATCACAGCCACAACTATCACCATCACTATCGTATCACCATCCAACTTCCCCAAGTATCACCATCACAACCACAACTATCATCACAATACAACTATCACCATCACAACCACAACTATCACCATCACTACCACAGCCGTCATACTACTTCTGCATCACAACCGCTATCACCATCACAGCCACAACTGTCTGTCACAGCCACAACTATCACCATCACAACCACAACTATCACCATCACAGCCACAACTATCACCATCACAACCACAACTACCACCATCACTACCACAACTATCACCATCACAACCACAACTATCACCATCACAACTACCCCAACTATCATCATCACGCCACAACTATCACCATCAACCACAACTATCACCATCACAACCCACTATCATCATCACCAACTATCACCATCACATATCATCACACAATATCTTCATCACAACCACACCACACAACATCATCAAACCACACTTCACACACCACACAACCATCACACCACCCAAACTATCACCATCACAACCACAACTATACCATCACTACCTTCACCATCAAAGCACACAACTATCACCATCACCAGCCACAACTATCACCATCACATACCACCATCACAGCCACAACTATACCATCCGCCTCACACCCACACCTATCATCCCACAAATAACCATCACAACACAGCTATCACCATCACAGCAACTATCACTATCTCTACCACAACTATCACCATCACAACCACAACTATCACCATCACAACCACAACTATCACCATCACTACCACAACTATCACCATCACAACCACAACTATCACCATCACAACCACAACTATCACCATCACAACTACAACTATCACCATCACAACCACAACTATCACCATCACACTACCACAACTATCACCATCACAACCACAACTATCACCACTATCACCACAACTATCACCATCACTACCACAACCACAACTACCTCCATCACAACCCAACTATCACCATCACTACCACAACTATCACCATCACAACCACAACTATCACCATCACTATCACAACTATCACCATCACTACCACAACTGTCACCATCACAACCACAACCTACCACCATCACTACCACAACTATCACCATCACAACCACAACTACCACCATCACTAACAACTATCACCATCACTCCCATAACTACCATCACTACCACAACTATCACCATCACAACCACAACTATCACCATCCCAACCACAACTATCACCATCACAACCACAACTACCACCATCACTAACACAACCATCACCATCACTACCACAACTATCACCATCACTAACATCAACTAATACCATCACTACCACCATAACTATCACCATCCCAACCACAACTATCACCATCACAACACAACTATCACCATCACATTAACCACCATAATCACTACCACAACTGACTAATTATTAACTGACAACTATTTTCACCATAACCACACCACCAATGCTACCACAACTACCACTATCACAACCACAACTCTACCATCACTACCACAACTGCCTTGTATCACCACAACTGCAAACTGTCAACTACCACCATAACCACAATTACCACCACGTTACCACAACCACCACTATCACAAATCCACAACTACCACTATCACAACCACAATCCACCACCATCACCACCACAACAGCCACCATCGTCGGTATGGTCTCAGTGTACTGTAATTGTTTCCTAACTTATGTTAAGTGAACGACTCTATTATTATTATTATTATTATTATTATTATTATTATTATTATTATTATTATTATTATTATTATTATTATTATTATATTATTATTATTATTATTGTTATTATTATTATTATTATTATTATTATTATTATTATCGTTATTATTATTATTATTATTATTATTATTATTATTATTATTATTATCGTTATTATTATTATTATTAATATTATTATTATTATTATTATTATTATTATTATTATTATTATTATTATTATCGTTATTATTATTATTATTATCGTTATTATTATCGTTATTATTTATTATTATTATTATTATTATTATTATTATTAATTATCATCGTTATTATTATTATTATTATTATTATTATTATTATTATTATTATTATTATTATCGTTATTATTATTATTATATTATTATTATTATCGTTATTATTATTAATATTATTATTATTATTATTATTATTATTATTATATTATCATATTATTATTATTATTATTATTATTATTATTATCGTTATTATTATTATTATCGTTATTATTATTAATATTATTATTATTATTATTATTATTATTATCGTTATTATTATTATTATTATTATTATTATTATTATTATTATTATTATTATTATCATCTCTAAAATAACAATTAGATAACATTTATTTCTCGATCAACCAAGACCATACTTTTATGTGTCTCAGCTCAACCAACACCACTTATGTGTCTCAGTTCAACTAACACCATAACTTGTGTGTCTCAGCCTTAACCTGAAGACCATACTTATGTGTCTCAGCTCAACCAAGACCACCTCTATGTGTCTCAGCTCAACCAAAGACCATACTTATGTGTCTCAGCTCAACCAAGACCATACTTATGTGTCTCAGCTCAACCAAGACCATACTAATGTGTCTCAGTTCAACAAAAAGACCATACTTATGTCTCTAGCTCAACTAAGACCATACTTATGTGTCCTCTGCTCAACCAAGACTACATTTCTAAGTGTCTCAGCTTCAACCAAGACCATACTTATGTGTGTCTCTCAGCTCAACCAAGACCATACTTATGTGTCTCAGCTCAATCAAGACCATACTTATGTGTCTCAGCTCAACAAAGACCATACTTGTGTCTCAGTCAACCAAGACCATACTTATGTGTTCTCACTCAACCAAGACCATACTTATGTGTCTGCAGCTCACCAAGACCATACTTATGTGTCTCAGCCACCAAGACCATACTTATAGGTCCCAGCCTCAACCAAGACCATGCTTATGTGTTCTTGCTCAACCAAGACCATATTTATGTCTCTCAGCTCAACCAAGACCATACTTATGTGTCTCAGCTCAATCAAGACCTTACTTATGTGTCCCAGCTCAACCAAGACCATACTTATGTGTCTCAGCTCAACCAAGACCATACTTATTGTCTCTAGCTCAACCAAGACCATACTTGTGTCTCAGCTCAACCAAGACCATACTCTATGTGTCTCAGCTCAACCAAGACCATACTTATGTGTCTCAGCTCAACAAAAGACCATACTCTGTGTCTCAGCTCAACCAAGACCATACTTATGTGTCTCTAGGCTCAACCAAGACCATACTTATGTGTCTCAGTCCAACCAAGACCATACCCGTATCTCAGCTCAACTGCACATACTTATGTGTCTCAAAGCTCAACCAAGACCACACTTTGCGTGTCTCTAGCTCAACCAAGACCATACTTATGTGTCTCAGCTCAACCAAGACCATGCTTATGTGTCTCAGCTCAACCAAGACCATACTTATGTGTCTCAGCTCAATCAAGACCTTACTTATGTGTCTCAGCTCAACCAAGACTATACTTAGTGTCTCAGCTCAACCAAGACCATACTTATGTGTCCAAGCTCACCAAGACCATACTTATGTCTCAGCTCAACCAAGACCATACCCTTTATGTGTCTCAGCTCAACCAAGACCATACTTATGTGTCTCCAGCTCAACCAAGACCTTACTTTGTCTCTAGTTCAACCAAGACCAATACTATGTGTCTCAGCTCAACCAGACCATACTTGTGTCTCAGTTCAACCAAGACCTTAATTATGTCTCAGCTCAACCAAGACCATACTTGTGTCTCAGTTCAACCAAGACCTTAATTGATGTTCCAGCTCAACGAATACCAATTATGTGTCCCAGCTCAACGATGACCTTATGTATGTGTCTCTAGCTCAACCAAGACCATACTTATGTGTCTCAGTTCAACGATGACCTTATGTATGTGTCTCAGGCTCACACGACCATACCTATGTGTCTCAGCCCACCAAGACCATACTTATGTGTCTCAGCTCAGCAAGACCATATTTAGTGTGTCTCAGCTCAATTAAGACCTTACTTATGTGTCTCAGCTCAACCAAGACCATACTTAGGTGTCTCAGCTCAACCAAGACCATACTTATGTGTCTCAGCTCAACCAAGACCATATACTTATGTGTCTCAGCTCAATCAAGACCTTACTTATGTGTCTCAGCTCACCAAGACCATACTTATGTGTCTCAGTTCAACCAAGACCTTAATTATGTGTCTCAGTTCAACCAAGACCTTAATTATGTGTCTCAGCTCAACGATGACTTTATGTATGTGTCTCAGCTCAACCAAGACCATACTTATGTGTCTCAGTTCAACGATGACCTTATGTATGTGTCTCAGTCAACCACGACCATACCTATGTGTTCCCAGCCCAACGACGACTCACTCTTTGTGTTCTAGCTCAACCACGACCATTTTATGTGTCTCAGCCAACCATGACCACTTATGTTTCTCAGCTCAACCAAGACTTAATTATGTGTTTCAGCTCAACGGTAATCCTGAGATTGGGTTTAGAGGGATGGGATATCTCCAACCTAACTTAACAGTCTCAACCTCATCCCTAACGTATCCCAACCATCTAAACTAAACCTAATTCCACCCACTAACTCAACCTAACCTAGCTGTTAATTGTCAAACTTAACCCCAACCAAACCCAAACTAACCTCAAAACATGGATATATTAGTTGAACTTGAATTTGGGCTGGTTTGGTCAAGATAGGTTAGGTTAGAGTTAGGCCAGGTTAGGTTGCTACGAGACTGGTTAACTTAAATTAAGTAAGGTCAGGCCGACACAGGTTATGAGGTTAGTTTACATTAGGTTGAACTTGGTTAGATAGGTCAGGCGGTTAGGGATATGAGGATAGGTTAGATAGGTTAGGTTAGTTAGGTTAGTTAGGTTAGGTTAGAGGTTAGTAGGTGTTGAGCTTACTGCTAGGATTAATCTCAGTGGCCAACTAGTAAACTGCTCTCCTGACCTCAGAAACAAAAACTCAGCAGTATAATGTATATGTATGTATGTACTGTATGTATGTATGTACTGTATGTATGTATGTATGCACTGTATGTATGTATGTAATGTATGTATGTACTGTATGTACTGTATGTATGTATGTATGTATGTATGTATGTATGTATGTATGTACTGTTTGTTTGTATGAATGTACTGTATGTATGTATGTATGTATGTATGTATGTACTGTATGTATGTATGTATGTATGTATGTATGTATGTATGTATGTATGTATGAATGTATGTATGTATGTACTTATAGTATATGTGTGTACTTTGTGTGTGGGTGTGTGTGTGTGTGAGTGCAAGGAGTTCATGTGTGTGTTTTTGCGTATGTGAATGAAATGCATGTGTGTGTGTGTGTGTGTGTGTGTGTGTGTGTGTGTGGGAGGGAGATGGTAGGTGAGGAGGGAGGACAGGTGAGGGAGGATGGGGAGGGAGGATAGAAAGGAGGATGATGGTAGTGTGAGGGAGGATGGTGGTGTGGAGGGAGGATGGTGGTAGGTGAGGGAGGATGGTGGTAGTATGAGGGAGGATGGTGGTAGAATGAGGAGGATGTGGTAATGTGAGGGAGGATGGATGGTAGTATGAGGGAGGATGGTGGTAGTGTGTGAGGAGGATGGTGGTAGTATGAGGGAGGAGGTAGTGTGAGGGAGGATGGTGGTAGTGTGAGGAGGATGGTGGTGGGAGGGAGGATGGTAGGGTGGAGGGAGGATGGTGGTGTGTGGAGGGAGGATGGTGGTAGGTGGAGGGAGGATGGTAGTGTGAGTGAGGATGGTATGGTGAAGGAGGATGGTAGTGTGAGGGAGAAGGGAAAGAGGAGGATGGTAGTGTGAGGAGGATGGTAGGTGTGAAGGGAGGATGGTGGTAATGTGAGGGACGAGGTGGTAGTGTGAGGAGGATGGTGGTAGTGTGTGAGGGAGGATGGTGGTAGGTGTGAGGGAGGATGGTGGTAGTGTGAGGGAGGATGGTGGTAGTGAAGGGAGGATGGTGGTGGATAAGGGAGGATAGGGTTGGGGGAAGGAGGATGGGTAGGGAAGGGGGAGGGATGGTAGTGAGGGAGGATGGTGGAGAAAAGGGGAGGATGGTAGAGTGGGGAGGGATGATGGAGGTAGGTGAGGGAGGATGGTGGTAGGTAGGGAGATGGTGGTAGTGTGGAGGGAGGATGGTGGTGGTGGAGGGAGGGGATGGTAGAGGGGGGAGGGTGGTAGGTAAGGGAGGATGGTGGTAGTGTGGAGGGAGGATGGTGTAGGAGGGAGGATGGTAGGTGTATGGAGGATGGTGGTGTGAGGGAGGATGGTGGTAGTGTGAGGAGGATGGTGGTAGTGTGAGGGAGGATGGTGGTAGTGTAAGGGAGATGGGTAGTGTAAGGAGGATAGGGTAGGTGGAGGAGGATGGTGGTAAAGGAGGGAGGATGGTGGTGAAAGGAGGGAGATGGTGGTAGTGTGAGGGAGGATGGTGGTGTAAGGGGAGGAGATGGTAGTGGAGGGAGGATGGTGGTAGTGTGAGGGAGGATGGTGGTAGTGTGAGGGAGGATGGTGGTGTGAGGGAGGATGGTGGTAGTGTGGAGGAGGATGGGTAGGAAAGGAGGATGGTGGGTGTGTGAGGAGGGGAGAGGGTAGGAGGGAGGATGGTGGGTAGGGAGGGAGGATGGTGGTAGGTGAGGGAGGATGGTGGTGTGGAAGGGAGGATGGTGGGTGTGAGGGAGATGGTGGTAGTGTGAGGGAGGATGGTGGTAGTGTGGAGGAGGATGTGGTGGTAGGAAAGGAGGATGGTGGTGTGAGGGAGGATAGTGGGGCAGGGAGGATGGTGGTGGTGTGAGGAGGATGGGGTGGTGGGGAGGATGGTGGTAGGGAGGGAGGATGGTGTGGAGGGAGGATGGTAGTATGAGGAGGATGGTGGTATGTGAGGGAGGATGGTGGTGAAGGGAGGATGGTAAGGGGAAGATGGTGGTAGTATGAGGAGGATGGTGGTAGATGTAAGGAGGATGGTAGTAGAGGAGGATGGTGGTAGTGTGAGGGAGGATGGTGTGTAAGGAGGAGGATGGTGTATGAGGATGGTAGTGTGAGGGAGGATGGTGGTAGTGTGAGGGAGGTGGTGGTAGTACGAGAGCACAATGATGCAACTGAAACGAAGCACTGA
>NW_024750059.1:0-6569 GCF_018991925.1 Homarus americanus | reverse complement strand
TACAGTGACCCTGCTTAATCTAACAACTAGTTAACGTGAATTTTGATTAACTAACTGCCTTCCATATGAGATCTTCCAATCTCAAGTTAACTTAAAAAATCTAGTTAATCTTGGGTTTCACGAACCGACCTCAACATGTTTTCGCTTGCACTGACCGGGCAACCAGCTTTAGTATCAGTCCGCCAATACATTAATCGGTTCTAGGGCTTAAATTCCTTACTATTTTAGTAAATATTAAGAAGTTTATACTATTCAATAATTTTAAAAGTTTAATATTCAATTTCTTAAGTCATTTTAACAATTAATGAACATAATTGAAGGTAAAGTGACTAGTTTAATGCACGGCATCCAGCTTCTTTACACAGCAAACAGGAGTTAGTCTCTCTCTGTTTTCACTGGAGGTAACATCTTGCTTGAGACTCTTCAACTAAACGCTTTTTTTCTGTGTTTCCAAGCAAATTATTGGTCATTTTGAAATATTTTTTACATATTGACAATATATAATGCAGTGCAGTGTTGATTTAAAGAAAATAATCTTGAATTACACCAAGAGAGCTAAAATTTTATGGGTGAAATGGCGCCATGGGGTGACTTCTCTTCCACCCCAATGCCTTCTCTTCTCCCTTCTCCTCCACCCCCATTCTAAATTCCATCATCATCATCATCATCAATACCATCCAGGAGCCTCACACACACACCCCTAAAGTGAAGTGAACTTTCTACCATTTTGTTGAATTTAGGAATTTTCAGAGCTGAATCCACTACTCAAAAAACCTATTGTTGTGGTTTCAAGCACTAACGGCCTCTGAAACGGATTGAGTCTGCTAACGGAGGGCTTCGTATATATATGTGTATATGTGTATATATATATGTGTATATATATATGTGTATATATATATGTGTATATATATATGTGTATATATATATGTGTACATATATGTGTATATATGTGTATATATATATGTGTATATATATATGTGTATATATATGTATATATATATATATATATATATATATATATAAATATATAAATATATATATATATATATATATATATATATATATATATATATATATATATATATATATATATATATATATATATATATATATATATATATATATATATATATATATATATATATATATATATATATATATATATATATATATATATATATACAGTCAACCCTCACTTTACGCGGTCCCACATTCCGCGTTTCCACGTTTACGCGGTGCCCTGCCAGAACCCAGGATGCTCACATTCCGCGGTGGGTGTACCCCTTTACACGGTGAAGTATAATTTTTTTAATTTAGCTCATAAAATTCATACAAATTATCTGGCCAGAATATAATTTACATTGCTGGAATTCTTACAATTTGATGATCATTTTGAATATAAACATCATAGATTTTGCATTAGACATACAAATTTTAGATATAATGTTTACTCTTGAGTACATATGTTATCTTTTGTGCAAAATATATGATATTTATATTCAAAATATTCCTGGTCTTACAAGGAATCCAGCAATGTCAATTATATTATCCTAACTTTAGTCTGATTTATTATTTATTACTAAAAAGTTAAACAGTCTGGTATTCCCACACATTTATCTAGTAGGGACGTTGGTGGGGGGTGGGGGGGAGGGAGGGAGGGACTGGCGACCGACCATCTGTTACCCTGTGAAGAATATTTTTATTTTTTTATTAACTGAAGATTTTTATTTTAGCTCATAAAATTCATACAAATTACCCGGCCAGAATATAATTTACATTGCTGGAATTCTTACAATTTGGTGATCATTTTGAATATAAACATCATATATTTTGCATTAGACATAAAATTTTTAGATAAAATGTTTAATCTGAGTAAGTATGTTATCTTTTGTGCAAAATATATGACGTTTATATTCAAAATATTCCTGGTCTTACAAGGAATCCAGCAATGTCAATTATATTATCCCAATTTTAATCTGAGGTATTATTTAATACAAAATGTTAAAATCTAAATTTTTCACCCAACATCTCTTGAAGGGAGGATTGGTGGGGGGTGGGGGGGAGGGTTGGGACTGACCGCGCGGTTGGAAGAGGGGGGAGGCAAGGTGGGGTACTTTGATTGACAGATAGTGTCGTGAAGAATATTTTTTATTTTTTTTATTAACTGAAGATATTTGTTTTAGCTCATAAAATTCATACAAATTACCCGGCCAGAATATAATATACATTGCTGGAATTCTTACAATTTGGTGATCATTTTGAATATAAACATCATATATTTTGCATTAGACATAAAATTTTTAGATAAAATGTTTAATCTGAGTAAGTATGTTATCTTTTGTGAAAAAGAGGCGATATTTATTCAAAATATTCCTGGCCTTTATGCAGAACCAGCAATGCCAATTATATTATCCAACTTTTAGTTTGAGGTATTATTATTACTATACCTGGGCTTTCCCCAAAATTTTCAGAGAGGAAGAGCCGGCAGTGAGAGGGGAGGGCGTCCATTATTTGAATGGACATTAATCATGTACTGTATTTCTCATGCCTCAAGTATTAATTGTGCATGTACCACTGCAAAATTAGACAAGTTATTTTCACACAACATAAAGCAGGCCACTGCAAAGCGGAGTCGGGGGACTGCCTGACCCATTTCACTAATCCTATGTTATGTTATCACTTTACAAGCTTCGCTTTCTCACAAAATTTCCGCTATAATAACTAGCAGTAATAATTGTGTATATATATATATATATATATATATATATATATATATATATATATATATATATATATATATATATATATATATATATATATATATATATATATATATATATATATATATATATATATATATATATATATATATATATATATATATATATATATATATATATATATATATATATATATATAATACAAAGCCTGTTCCTCGTGTTTCGAAGCCGGATTTGGTAAAACTTAACTCTGACCACCTACGTGATACGGGTAGTCCCCATTAGAGGTTCAAGGCGCCATAAGCTCGTTGAACAGGCTTTGTGTGAAATATAACAGAGTCTAGGACTGCTTTTAGTATCCTGGTGGTCCAGCGGTTAGCATTCCCCGGTCACAGTCAAAGGCTCGTGAGCCTTGGGTTCGAGTCCTGGCGGGTTGAGGTGTTGATTGTATGTAGAAGTCCGCGTGTTTATTGGGCTAATGAAATATATATATATATATATATATATACAGTACATATATATATATAAAATGGCTCAAAGCCTAATGGGTCAATGGAAAAGTATACTGTATGTTCATATATAAAATGGTGATTACTGCATATAAAAGAAACGGGAGAGGTCATACTCTTTCTGCTATACTGAACTGCAGATTCTTCAGCATTGGATCTTGAGTAAAGTCATTGGTGCGATGAATATTGCATATCTGTTTCTTTCTTGTTGCTGGTGGAACAGCTGTTGTCCTAATAAATTGAGCAGTTTCTCGATCACTAAGCTTCTTAACCACTCTTTGACCTTTGTAAATCTTGCAGCACTGTAAAAGAATATTCATGAGAATTTTTTACTTTTCAAAATTACCAGGTATGTAACATAAGGTTCCTCAAGCTGAATCCCCAAAATAATATTAACAACTCATTTCCTGGAAATTCTCAACATAAGTTTAAGTTTGAAAATGCCTATCTTAATATTTTTCATAGTTGTTTTTGTAATTAATATTCAAACAACCAAAAGTTTGGCATTGTTCCAAAGCATGACTATTGGTTTGTCATAACACTCAGTTGCAGTGAAGTACAGTGCAGTACAGGGGGTCCCCGGGTTACGAACAGGTTCCATTCCTGAGGAAGTTCTTAAGTCGGAAATGTACGTAAGACGGAACACATGCTATGTGCATACCGTACTTACAGAGCAATGTTTAAAATCCCACTATATCATAGCCTAAGTCTTTATATACATCTAAAATCACTTAATTTAAGAGAAAAGAAGAAATAGAATGACAAAATACAATAAATGAAAGTAAAAAATAAGTCATCAGGTAAATAAAATACTGTAAGTTTCAAGTTTAACCCCATTCGTATCAGCGGGCTTTCGTAAGTCAGACGTTCGTAAGTTGAGGACCCCTGTATATGGAAAAAATGGTTTCGCATTGCAGAAAGATTTCCTTAGGAACGGAACCCTTCTGTAGCCCGGGGTATGCCTACGGTATACAGGAAAGCCTCCGAAAACGACGCTTCTACTAACGACGATTCATATTTAAGACCCTGGTTTATTTAGGACCCAATTCAATCTACACCGTTATTTCCTTCGTATTTACGACGAAAATATAATAAAAAATAAAATAAAATTACAATTTCATATAAATAATAACTAAATCCCAATGTATATTATAAAAAAAAAAACATGCCTTGCGCATGGAGGCTGCAGGGCATGTGAGTGGTGATGCCAGCATCACTAGTATAAACAGTCACAGCTTGGCGGGCCTTTTGGTTTCGTGCATCTGAACAGGAAAAGGAGAAAACTTTCTCGGGTTTCTTACAGCATTTTTGCTTCCCTATTTAGCATAAGCAAGAGAGCAAGTGATGGTAGTGCTGATTCAAAAGCTAAAAGAAAGTGTATAAGCTTGGCCGAGAAACAAGATGTGTTAAAACGCTATGAAAAAGGTGAGAGGTCTGTAGATATTATATGCAGCAAGCAATGAACATATTTTCTGAAGTGGATCCATTAACTGAACGAAGCATTAAAATTAACAGGGACGTGAAAACGCATATGACCCCTACATAAAGATATATAATGAGAAAAAATGCAGCTATGCAAGGTTCTATCAACGGCTTTATTATTCAAAGGCCTAAACCATCAACTTCAGCTACACCATCTGCTCTCCTATTGCACCCATCTTTGGTCATCCTCTCTTAGGGACTATGGGGAAACTTTTGTCGTGGCCCTCGACATCTCCAAAGCATTTGACAGGGTATGGCACAAGTCTTTGCCATCTAAACTTCCCTCCTTTGGTTTCTCTCCCCCACTTTGTTCTCTCATCTCTAGCTTCCTTGAGAACCGATCCATGGCAGTTGTTGTCGAGGGATCGATTTCTCGCTCTTTCTCAACCAATAGTGGCGTCCCACAGGGTTCTGTTCTTTCACCAACTCTCTTCCTTCTTTTTATCAATGATTTACTTCACACTAAAACTAATTCTATCCATTCTTACGCCGATGATTCTACTCTTCACTCTTTCTCACATTTTCCCCTTCCTCCTAACTCTCAAACTAGATCTGTTTCTAGAACTGATATCATTACTTCTATCAATGCGGATCTGTGCAGCATCTCTGAATGGGGAGATACAAACATGGTTAAGTTCAATAGTAATAAAACTCAATATTTACCAATTACACTTTGTAAATTAGACGATCTCCCACCAATTATATTTCAGGACGCTATCATCCTCCCAAATTCTGAAATAAATATGTTAGGCCTCACCATTTCCTCCAATATGTCCTGGAAATCACACATCCTTAGTATAACTAAAGCTGCCTCCCGAAAGTTGGGAATGCTGTACAGATGCCGCAGCTACTTCACTCCTGAGCAGTTACTCCAAGTATATAAGGGATTCATTCGTCCTAACTTGGAGTACTGCTCTCATATCTGGGGTGGCTCTTCTTCTGTCCAACTACAGTATTAGATAGGGTGGAATCAAAGGCATTTCGTCTTATTAACTCTCCTCCTTTAGTCGACAATCTCTCTTCCCTTTCTCTTCGCCGCAATGTTGCTTCACTCTCTCTCTTTTACAGGTACTTTAACGGGCAATGTTCAGTGGATTTGGCATCCTGTGTACCGCCGGCAAGGCCGTGGGTTCGTAACACACGTCTTGCTTGCGGTGCCCACCGTTTCTCCGTGGATCTCGGTCACACGAGAATAACCCGTTATAGTACTTCCTTCTTTCCTCACACAGTCAAGCTGTGGAATGCTCTGCCTTCTTCTGTGTTTCCATGCTCTAACAATCTGTCTCACTTTAAAAAGCTGGTTTTCCGGCATCTTCGTGGTGTAGATTAATACGGTATAACCTTTTTTCTATATTTACAATTTCTTTCCGTTCTTTTTTTTTCGCCCCCCAGGCTCCGTTGTGGGTCGTTTAACCTGTGCCCGGGTGGGCTAATTCCCGTAAAAAAAAAAAAGCAGCTGCACCATCAAATTCAGCATTAGCAGCAGCTTCAGGAACTGCAGGTTCAGTAACAGTTTCAGCAACAGCTATGACATCTTTATGGAAAGCTACAGCTTCAGCCAGAGTTGAACCTTACGAGTTCGTCATCTGAGTATAAACTCACACAACAGCATTCATTGGCTGTCCTTATGTTTTCGACTTTACCACCATTGGTGAGTAGAATTTTTGTTTTACATTCGTAAGTATTATTTAAAACCTATATTAACAGTAATAAGAGTTGCTTTCATATTCTTATGTAGAGAAATTATGATATGGTTTCACATGTAGGTACTTACTTACATTGGCGTTGCGCAGTCTTGCTTTTTTTTTTTTGTATTTACAATTAGTGGTTAGGTTGTAGTGGATTTCTCCCCTACAAA